>NW_019395420.1:0-7705 GCF_000612105.2 Orussus abietinus | reverse complement strand
CCCCCCCATTTCATCCCCCTCGCTTTATCCGGCGAATTCGTCCCGATCTCGCGCCTCGACATTCATATATCGAGCCATCGAAGGAGAGATGTACCTCGTAAAGTCGAACCCCCACCCCCCCGCTTTTTCTTTTTCTTTTTTTTTTCCCTTCTTTTTTCGACGCACTTTACTATCGCGTTCCCGATTTCCGACGTCGATGTGCATCGGGAAACGCGGGGGGTGCATCGCCCCTTTCTGCTGCCCCCCGCCCCCCTCCTTGACATTTATTCCATTTTCGACGAACTTTTGCGACTTTTGACGGCAACCCTATTTTTTTTTTTTTTTTTTTTTTCTACAACGCCCGATATTTATGGCTCCCTCTCTCACTCTCTCCCTTCACCCCTCATTTCCTCCCGGCAATATTTGCGGACTTCTTCCGGCTGCATATAACTTCCGTCGAATTTTCGACGGCATATCTCTCTCTCTCTCTCGAATTTTGTATATATAGAAAAATGTGGGCATGTGTGTGGTTTTTTTTTTTTTATTCCGTATCAATATTTATCCATCTCTTGGGGGGCGCTCCTTCGTATCGGAAGGCCGAGGGGTGTTTCGAGGATGTCCGTACCTTTGGTATATCATTCCATTTTATTTCTTTGCGCCTCCTCCCTTAAGGTCTCCCTTCCATATTTCCTTCGGAGGACGGCAATATTCATCGGGAGGTCGGGAGAGAGAGAGAGAGAAAAAAATAGAAAACCGAGCCAGTGAAATCAAAGGGGAAAAAAAAAAACAGATCGACGAATAGGCGCGCAAGGGACCGCCGGTAAATATGAATGAAGAAATATGAATGAAATATGAATGGAAAGACGTCCCGACGAATAGGGTCAAGTTGGACATCGTAAAGTCCCTCCGGAGGGAAATTCACATCCCGAGGGACCAGAGGGGGGCCAACAGGGGGGGGTGGACGGTCCTCCCGAGTTGGGGGTGGATTTTCGAATTACCGCCACCCGGAAATAGACGTGCAAGGGGCCGCCGATAAATATGAATCGACCTAACGCCCCCGACCGGAAGACTCGAGGAGTAATCGAATGATATTCAAATTTAAATGCCCCGGCCGATAAAGTGTTTAAGATTCCCGACATCTGACTTTCAAAGTGGCCGAGGCGAGACCGCTTCTTCGGGGGCGAGGGGGAGGAGTCGCCACCCCCTTAAGAGGGTGGGCGGCGATTTTGCGGGAAAACCTCGTTCCCGGAAGAATCCGGAAAATCCATCATCTCGAAGATAACGGTGGAAACTCTTTTAATCACTATTCCCTTCCTAGGTATATACTTTATCCCCTATTTTTTATTTTTTTCGAATATTATTCACCCCCACCCCCATAAGGGTATAAAAGGAAAGAGGGAGGGAGATCCGACGAAGAGGTTTTCGTAACGTCGAGTTAGAGGGCCGAAATTCTTCCGGAATACGCGATAAGGGGTTGCCACGGGAAAACCCACCCCCAGGCCTCGTATATTCGGGGATGTTCTTCGCCCCCCCCCCCCTATGCGGGGGCTTTTAGCCCCCCGACCTCGCTTAAGTAAAACGAAATATAACCGTGACACTTCCTCCCGGAACGAAACCCCCTTCCTCATAAGGGGTAGTTCCCTCCCTCCGAAAAAAAAAAAAAGAAAAGAAATTTCTTCGATATCTAGGGAACTCCCTCCCCATTTTCCTATTTTTCCCTAGATTGCCGATTTTACGCTCGATCAACCCCTCGAGTGTTTTCCTCGAGGATGATTACCCGGAAATTCATCGCGTCACCCCCTCCCGTGTGAATATTGGAAATTGAAAAAATCTGGGAAAATCAGGAAAATTTTTAAAGTCTGGAAAATCTGGAAATCGAAGATAAGCAGGGGGGGGGGGAGGACTGCGGAAAAGTCCACGCGCCAGCTGGCTCGCCTTTTCCATCCCTACCCCCTCCCCCTCTCTCTTTCTCTCTCTCTTCGTACCCTCGTTTACGAGTTGCATATAAAACGTAAACGGCGCACCTCGCCGTCCCCGGGAAATTGGATTTCCCGAAAGTGGTCGTGTCTTGCCCCCTCCTCCTCTCCGCAGCATCCCTGGTCCAGATCCGCACCACGTGGCCGCGATTCCGGGTGTCCCGTGCCGATGTATGCCATTTGTATACATGCATTCCCTCGGCACAGAGCCACGTGCTTCTGGGTGCGCGTGTGTGTGTGCGTATCCGTGCGTCCGTGCATTTGTATGTGCGGTGTGTGCGCATCCGTGTATTTGTATGTGCGGTGTGTGCGCATCCGTGTATTTGTATGTGCGTGTGTGTGCGCATCCGTGCGTCTGTGTATTAGCATACATGCAAAGCCTCGGCACAGAGGACACGTGCTTCTGGGCGCGTGTGTGTGCGTATTCATGCACACCGGTGCACTTACTCGGGTCATATCCTAGAAATGACTTGGCCGTGAGACATCCTCCGCAAGGTCCGCGTACCCCCACGTCCATTCCGCAGCGATTTCCCCCATCGAAAAGTGGCCGCGGAGGACCGGAAGTGGCCGGAAACGATCATTCGGCGGAATTAAGGGCGTTCGTCGGATAGGGTCTCCAACATCCCCCTGGCGAATCGACTTACCTCGGGTACTTCTATGCTCGTTAAACGACCGGATCGTGTCCTCCGATTTTCCGTGAAAGGGTTGGAAAGAAATCGTGTCGCGATATGTCCCTTTTTAAGGGTGGACTTTTTTTTCTTTTATACGAATTCAATATTACGACATGGCGAATCCGTTTATCTTGGATCCCGCGTGCGTCAAACGACGGGGTCGTCTCCCTCGATTTTAGGGAAAGGGTTGAAAGTAAGGACCTCGCGATTTGTCCCATTTTAAGGGTTGATATTTCTCCCGGTCCGAGATGAAAAATTATGATTTCGGGAGGAAACCAAAACCACGACATTAAGCCCCGGTACCGCAGAGCTCGAGTTAACCGAGACCCACCCGGTTTAAACCCTCCACAATCCGGTTAACCTCGAGTTAACCGAAGTTTAATCAGTACACCCCCGATTCCCTCCCCCCGCAAGCCGATAAAACTCCGATTAACTCGACTTCTAAAACCCAACCCAAGTCAGTCAGTCAATCATTAAGTCAGTCCCAAACATTTCCCCCCTAAACCTTTAAACACCCCCCCCACAACTCGACTCGATTTCCCCCCTCGAAAAGTTTGCACCCCAGTGCAATAAGTGCATCCTAGGAATGATAACAATCGTCAAAGTTCCTACGAAATCGAGGTTATATCTCGACCCCCCCCCCCCTCCCGGTGTTCCAATTACGTACGTACTCTGTCGAAAGATTCATTTATACACTCCCACCCCCCTGGAGGGGGTGGGAGGTGCCCCACGTTTCCGCTCTAACGAAGTTCCCAGTCGGTGACGCCGAGTTCCCCAGCATGGGGGGGGGGCACTGGGTCGAGTGCCGAGTTTAAGGGGTGCTCGTTTACCCGCAAACCCCCCCCCCCCNTGGGTGGGTGAGGGGGGATCGGTAAGGTTACACCGAAACTCCTCGAAACTAACCCCTTCGCATACATTTCCAGGGATCCGCTCGCGTTCGAGCGTGAGAGCGAGAGATATGGACCCTGCGGCACCCTCCCCCAACATCCCCCCCCAGAAACCGCCCCCTCACTTTTCCCATCTCACAGTTTCCCCAGTTTCCCGAGGTGTGTGAGCTCGATTTTCCAAAGTGTCCGAATGGGGGAGTCGGTCGGAAAATTCAAATGTCTTCATTATCGTGCCCCCCCCCACCACCACCACCACCACCCCCCACAGAGGTATTCAACCCTCCTTGAATCCGCGGCTCGATTTTTCTTCGCGAAATAGAGGGCGGAGAAAAAAAATCAGCGCGGCCACCCTCCAGGCAATTATCTTTGACGAATGATAAATGTCGAGGTCGGCCAACGCGAAGAATATATTTCTGGTTAGGGGTTGTGTCCAATTTCGACGGGGGTTGCGAAACAAATGGCCTTTCTGCTTTCTCGCGTTTCGGCAGGTGGAGAAGCGGTGGGGATGGGGTAAATGAGGGGGGAGGGGGAGTATCGCGACCCCTAATATTCGCGAGGTTATGAATTATTCATTTCATTCGCCAAGGACGCGAACCTCCCTCCCACCTCCAACCTCTTTGGTCATGGGATTGGCCACGGAAAGCAAAACGCCATTTTATGGTGTTACGACCCNAAAAAAAGAAATGTCCAGATTCTCGAAAATGGCGAGAAATTAATCCACGTTTTGGGGGAAGGAAAAAAAAAGAAAAGACAGCGACGATGGAAACGAGAAAGTTTCGACGACGATTTACGGCTGGTGAAAGATCAAGTCAGCCCTCCACTCGGGGGGTGGAAATCCGAGCCGAGCGAAAACGAGTGGAAAACCTAATTCACCCTCGGTCGTCACCCCCTGGGAGGACCAACGAGAGTTTAGTGGCCAGAGAGGGTCCCGGGGTCCGAAAAAGTCGCGGAATTGCGAGGGAATCGGCGGAGCCGCGACTTCCGTGACTCGACTTGGGGAAGCAACCCTCTCTTTTCACCCCCCTCGTCCCCTTTCACCCCCCTACGCCCACTATTTCTATTTCTAGAAACCTAGGAACGGAAAGACAGCTGTCGATAACGTTTATCAGAGACGAACGAGAGAGAGAGATAATAAGGGTCGTCTTTAGATAATCGAAAATAATCCCTTATCAGAGTTGATATGAGTTATCTGGAAATATGAAAGATCATTGATTTTTAAAAATCAGGATTTTTTAATCCGCCTTAATTATTAACAAAACCTAGGACGGGAAAGACGGCCGTCGATAACGTTTATCAGAGCCGAACGAGAGAGAGAGAGATAATAAGGGTCGTCTTTAGATAATCGAAAATAATCCCTTATCAGAGTTGATATGAGTTATCTGGAAATATGAAAGATCATTGATTTTTAAAAATCAGGATTTTTTAATCCGCCTTAATTATTAACAAAACCTAGGACGGGAAAGACGGCCGTCGATAACGTTTATCAGAGCCGAACGAGAGAGAGAGAGATAATAAGGGTCGTCTTTAGATAATCGAAAATAATCCCTTATCAGAGTTGATATGAATTTTCGCGAAAAAAAAAATTAAAAAAAAAAAAACAAAATCGATGGGTGCAACGAATTCCACAGGGAACAGGACAATCCGACTCTGGAACCCGGAACCATCCCGGTTCCCGAAGGCGCCCCAAGACTCCCGGAGGATCCAATAATGGCCGACCGTATCGATAATCGATTCCGGCCGGTCGAATTAGTCGATAATACCGCGGCCAGGCCGCGTTTACGGGGAATCGTAAAATATCCGCCATTGAATCGGACGGGAAGAATTATGGACCGGTTAAATATTCCCGGGGGGGGGGGATCCCGGGGGAACGGGAGGGATGCATCCCTCTTCCCGTATAAACGGTTCGTTAATGTTTTAATATCCAGGACGACGACCGAGGGTCACGACGAGAGAGGGGAATTTTTCCATGATTTTTTTTTTCCCCCGCGTCATTTTTCATTATTTCATGGGGGAAAAAAAAAATAAATATACATATATACATATATATACATATATATACATATTAACTGGGATATTCATATTTCCCCCTTTTCTACCGGGAATTTTTATATCACGTTTTATTATCATCGGATAAAAGTGACGTTAAACTTTTTCCCATCGTCGCCATTAATTTTTCGGGCGATTTTTATCGCGCTCCATTTTTTTTTTTTTTCCTTTTCGCGTTTGGGGAAGGGAATAATCATTTTTCTCCTTGTTCTTTTTCTTTTCACGAGTCGGGGGATACGTGTGCGGTTATGAAGGATGATAGCGTGACGCGTGATTGCGTGAACGTCCAGAGGGGAGGGGGAGGAGGGGAAAAGGCGTGAAAAATCCGAGATTTGGGAGAAAATCGTGCGCGAAGATTCGTCCGATGATTAATCGGGGATTTTTCCTCCCATTTCCCGAGATAAATCACTGAGATGTACGGGCTTCGTTGAATTTCATCCCTGAAATTATCGCGCTACTCGATAATGACAATAGCAATGATAAGTACAGTAGTTGATGCTAGTACTATGAGGTGAGATGATTTTTTTAAAATCTCGACAGAATTTCCAGACACCTCTTCCATAAGATCTCTTGCCAGAAAATCGAAGTGGATCGACTCTAAGAATTAATAAGGCCGAAAATTTATGGAATTTCATCGAACCTAATAAGCCAATTAGGAATAAAGAAAGATAGACTAAGGGAATATGATAAGGGGATATGATATAAGAAAAATCAATTTTTTTTATGTAAAAAAAAACACTAAAAAATTGTCTTGGCAAAAAAAATAAAATTCTCGATTATATTAGGGGGGGGAAAAATTATAGTGGCATAAAATACAGCGCCACTGGAATTATCGCGAGCGCACAAGTTAAGGGGTTAAAACCGAAAGGAGGAAGGGTTGGAAGAAAGGGGTAGGCTTCGGGGGGCAGCAATCCCGCGGGACCCCCGGTCTCTCGGAGAAAAGGGAGGAAAACAGGGAAATAAAGACTCCGTAGCGTAGGAGGAACGCTCGGAAGGAGGGAAAAAGCGAAGGAACTACCTCCAGAATTCGTAGGGTCCTCGCGGGGGGGAATTTAAATTCCCGGGATGTCCCGGATTCCCGGTAAGGTCCCGTCGACTCCTGCTAACGACTCTCCCGCGGGCACTGCCGGGTTCCCTCCTCGGAGGAAGTTGCGATTTCGCGGGATTCCGGGACCCGGGAGCTTTGAGTGATTCCCCGATTAAGCCCGGGTCCCGAGGGGGCCCCAGGACCCCCTCCGTTCCCTTATCATTTGCATAATTTCTATTCCGAAAAAAAAAAAAAAAAGAGGAGGGAAGAGGAACTAAGAAGGAATCCTAGGGAGAGCCAATTTCCCGAGGTGGAGGAGCTCCGAATATATAATAGGGGACTCCTTCCTTTTTCACATCAAACATTACAGGCACTCCTTTAACCCGCTTTTTTAACGGAGAGTCCTGTTATCGAGAGGGGATGAACGCGTGATTAGGAAAGAAAAATTCTGTAATGAGTATGGGATCGAATGAAAAAAAATCGTGCGATATTCCTAAGTGAAAAAAAAAAATTGTGCGATGTTCATGAGGGATGAAAAACAAAAATGGGATGAATACAGGATTTGAAAAAAAAATAATAATAATAATTCGAGGAATTGCCAAAAAAAAATCGCACGATGACCATGGGATTTGAAATTCCGAATACATGGATTCACCTAGAAATCTTGACCCCCCCCTAGTTCCCGAACCAGGAGAAGCCATGGGTCCCTCGACTCCCTAGGGAATCCCCCCAGGCGTTCCGCCGTCCAGTCGTCCCGAATTTACGCGCCGCCAGGAATCCGCGGAACGTCGGATTCGGAGTCGCGCGGGATTCAAAAACCATGTTTTATCCCCCCCCCCCCAGCCGGTCCGGAATGCCCATTCTTCGCCGGAAACGAGGGAATTCCGCGGAAGATGAATACCGGATTTCGCGTTCCGGGCGAGCCGCGATATTCCCGGCCAAGGAGAGCCCGGAAAGCGGTGCCCGTTATCTGCGAGTTCCACTTTTACGGAAGTCGAGAAGAAACGAGAAAAAAAACAGCGAAGAAACGAGGAACACAAGGGAAAAACACGAAAAGCCGGAAAAACTATGAAAATGTGGTAAAGGGAATTCCTTGCGAAAATCCGGGGGCGGGGGGGG
>NW_019395419.1:0-7983 GCF_000612105.2 Orussus abietinus | reverse complement strand
TTTTTATTAATTGTTTTTGTTTATAAATATTTATTTTCTTTATGAAATCCATTCTGCCCCTCAGGCGATTCAAATTCCGCGCTGCTCCCGCGGCTAGTACGCTGCGCAGCCGGAGAGGGCAGAGCGGACAGGAGGAGGAAACCATCCATGGAGTTCAGTGTACACACAGGTCGTCTCGCGGACACCGACTATAGTCGGGTCCCATAACGATAGAGTTAAACAACTCGCATAACTCGAAATAGCCACTTTAGCAGAAACTGATGATATTAAACTGTTTACTTGCATTTTAGATGCAAGTACGCGTCATAAAATGTGCAAGAATTATTAACAATCGTTTTCATCTTGAAAATGACACTGCGCCAATTTTGACTATCATATTAACAATCATTGGGTCAAGATACGTAAGTATAAGAAGTTCCAAATTACTCAGAGGCATGCGTTTTTCGGAACTCCACTCAAAAACGGTAAGCCATCCGAACAGCGATCGAATCCATCGGCACTCACCTTCGGCGGTAGCACGAAGACTGACGTTCGGTGGGGTAAGGTAACTGCATACTTGTGTCTCTATATACGCCCTGGAGGCCGTGTGTCCGAGTGAGATGGCATATTTGATACGCTATCCTTAGAAGTTGAAGGACAGACTTATGCGGCCGGGTTTCGAGCCCTGATCTGGAATAGGCTACCTTGTCTGGGCCGGGGCTCTGCCGGCCCGGCTTGGCTCGAGGCTCGAGGGTTCTAGACGTGGCGTTCCCTCTTACTCCTACGAATCGCATAGGACCCGGGCTTCCACTACGACTCTCAAAACTCCAGTCGCGGGGCTTAAACCCTCCTGCTGTTAGGGTCTCGATACCGGTTTACCGATAAGCGGATTATTGTCAATGTTTTCACGCCGGCGAGGAAGACTCTCTATCTACCCTGGGCTACGATCTCGTCCCGTTCGGAGCGGCGTTCTCCCTTGCCCTCTCGTAGGTCTTATGTCTCCCGACAGCGTTGTCGTTTGGAGTCGTTCACCCTCGGGCCTTATTGCCCCTTCCTTCCGCGGCACGCAAGGTGAATTGTCATTTCGTGACGACCGCGATCAAGTAATTGACATAGGGAAAGGAGGATCAATTCCTCAGGGTGAACTGCCGTCTCGAATAAACTGTGCCATCTACTCGTAACGTTAATCCTTCGTTATCAATGCTTTATTTGGACACTTAATTTTATGACTCGTATTTGTAATTAAAGTGCAAGTAAACAATTTAATTGCATCAGTTTTTGCGAAAGTCTATTTCGAGTTATGCGTGTTGTTTAACATTTTTGAGAGTTGATTAAGTTGATAGAACAAGTATCATTCTGATCGATTCTTTTCTAATATTTTCATTTCTAAGGAAGTATTTTATTTCAAACGGAAATTGGTTCAAAATCTATTCGAAATAGGAAATCCAAAATAGTTTATTGTTCTTAATTCAAATACGAAAAAGAAAATGGTATTTTACGTTGTAGATACCTATTTCAAATGAATTAAATTCATAAAAGTTACTCGGGTTTGAGTGTACAAAAAACTCGGATGAAAAAGGTCTGACTCATACTTTCGGGTGCTCATATACATTTATTTATTCGAGGAGTACAAAGAAAGATGTAGAACGTAAATATATAAGAGACATGAAATCATGATTGCCGTTCCAGATCCGAAAGTGTTTGTATTGTGAATTTTCCTACGGCATTTCACTGGATTAATATTAATGAAATGTTTTTTTTTTAAGATAAGAAAATATTGTAACTTTGTTTCAGTGGATGAAACAATTGCATCGCTAAGAAATTGTTAACTTTCAATGAAACATGTTTTACTATTTTCTTTAAGAAGTTCTGCAAATAATCATTTAACAAAAACTATATTACGTATGTCAGGGACACTTCACAATAATATTTAAATAATTTTCATTCATTGTTTTTGTTTATAAACATTTATTTTCTGTAGGAAATCCATTTTGTCCCTTGGGCTACTCGAATTCCGCGCTGCTCCTGCCGCTAGTGCGCCGGGCGGCCGGAGGGGGCAGTAGGTCTGCGAGGTAATCATCGATGAATGCCAGTGTACTATAATAACGTAAAGCTTATGATACTTTCAGAAAATTATGGTTTGAGTAATATTATTCAAAGTTTATTATTTGGCTCGAATTAAATGTTTTAAAAAATATTCAAATTTTTTGATGTAGATTCTGTGTTTTAATACTTTAGTTTTTTAAAGTTATTAATGAACTAGAAGTGAGATATTTTTTATATTTGATAGATTGTACTTGATACACAGTAATGAACTCAGTCGTTCCGTAACTACATAAATAATTTAATTTATAATTAATATAATGTTATTGAAATTATGATTGTAACAGATTGTGATGGGCACATATGTACTTGGTGAATGTATTTTACACCTGATGAGGACGAATTTGATGTGATTTCCCATCTTTTTGTACTCGAGTTATTTGTATTTATGTCATATTTCATAGTAATATATATTTAACAGAAAATAACCAAGTGTCTTGGTAAGTATACACTGGAGAATACCGTCGTGACGGTCTCCGCCGCTATTGTCGACACCTTAACCGGCGCCGCAGCCGCAGCCACTGCTGCTGCTGTGCTGTGCTGTGTGTTGCAGTGGACAAGAGTAAGTGAGTCGGCGGAGGTGAGTAAAGGTGTACGGAGTTGTATTGGGGAGACGAGTGAAGGTGAACGGGATGGACGGGATAAGCAAGTACGGGTAGGGGGGCAAGAGAGAGCGACAGGGGGCAAGATAGAGCGAGAAAGAGCGAAGCAAGGAAAGAAAGGGCGTAGTGGGAAGCAAAAAGATGTGAGGGCGCGAGGGGGTAAGACGGGGGTGGAAGGGCGAGAAGGTTTGAGTGAGGACGAGTAAAAGAGAGAACGAGCGAGGAAGGACGAGAAGCGCGTGGACGTGATGGAGCGGGAGAGGGCAAAAAAGGGCGGGAAAAAGCGACAAAGGACAAGAGAGGGCGTAAGGGTGAAAGAACGAAGGTGAGGGCCAGGGCGAGGGCGAGGGCGAGAGCGAGAACGAGAATTATAGCTCCTTATATATACATATTTCAAGAGGCCCCGCGACGGAACCATTACCTGGAACCATTGATTGGATGGCGCCGCGCAGTGCCACCGAAAGCGGTCGACGGAAAAATTCCACGCAACGTAACATATTTTAAATTCCATATTTCTGTATTAAATGTAACAATCGGTTTCGTTCATCTCTTAAAAGACGTAGAAAAATATTCCACTCTCAATAGCTTGGTTAAAGTTAACATTTCTCGTACAAGATGTTCAGGAAACGAGATTTAGTGTCCAATTTGATGCTCCAGGCTAATAATCTCGGATACTGATAGATTTCGTTTCGCATTTACCGCGCTTATAACGCTATACTTTTTAAGCGCTTGTATATCTGTATTTGGCGCGAAACTCTACAAAGTTTCTTAATACCCTGTGAAGTTCAGCATAGTTGAACATCTGTACGCCAAAAATTGTACTTACGAAGGAAGTGCATCAGTCTTGATTTTCAGTAACCAATTAGAATCTTTTATGTTGCGAAATCTGTAAAGAATGTGCGACTTCCTCATGAAAATTGGATAAATGGACTCTTTTAACACCCAATCACCCCCTTAAAATTCTTGTGACTGTGGCTGGAATAAAAGAGGGCGGACAAGAAACGATCCTTCCTCTGTTGCTGAGATAGCTTGCCACCATATTGCGTTGCGCAGCTGTTTTACAAAATCAGAAGCATCGGCATTCGGGCTCCATATATCCTATGTTACAGGACTTTCCACATCTGTAGGAGTCCGGAAAATTACCAATTTTCAACCGGCGAAAGTATGGACGTAAGAATATATGGATGGAGCCCAAAGTCCCATCTTAGACCACAAGGGAAAACCTGCGCGTTGGAAAGGAAGGGGTCGGACGGCCATAGTAGTCAGCTAATTTTTTAGGCCCCAGATTGTTAGCTCATTTCCAACTTTCGTATTTGTTCAATCTTATTTCGTTATGCCACTCCTTTACATAAAACATAATTTCTATACTTTTTTATGCTACATATTGGCATATTGTACTTCGGTTACTATTTATCTGTTCACAGTTAGCAACGTTCTTTACGCGCTACGCCTAATGCGACAACTAAATCTCAGCCAAACAGGATTTTGGCTTATCAATATGACCACCTTCCTATTGTTCCTACGTGTTCCCCCTTTACTTACTCGAGCACTCGCCACTCTGGCTTGGGTTTCGCCCATATATTCTTACGTCTATGGATGACAGCGATGGGAACGAAACAACACTTGCGCATGTGCAGATCATGCCTCTGCGATTTTCCAACCAAAAACTTTTTCGCTTTCACTTTCTTCCCTCGCCTCTTACTTTCCAGCTTACTATCACGCATTAATTACGAGCCGTCAATCTGGTCCGATTCGCAAATCGGCCACAGCACATGCTCTACAAGCATCTAGAAATCGCATTTTCTTTTCGGGTTTTGCAAACAATTTCGTGTGTGCCATGATACCAAGGAGGTATTTGCAACACGTATATGAAGTTTACAGCACTCTAATACACTCATGTCACTGATCTACATACTAACTGGATAGCTGCTACTTCTTTATTCAATATGGAAAGAACTTCGACGAATTCAAGGCACACCAGCGTCAACTACATATGAGCACCGATACTAAATAAGTAACGCGGCGCATGTGCAAAAATGTTGAAGTGTCAGTCTGTCAATCGCGCCAATGACAAACGTTGAACTGTCAGTTCGGAAAGGAAAATATTTAAGGTACAAAGGACAAAAAAGACATAATTTACGTGTAAAATGATGAGTAGGGCATATTGTAAGAAAGCTTCGACTAGCAAGGAAACATTTCCAAGTGTCCCACCCCGATTTTGACAATTTTTATATATGTTGTAGAACTCGACAATCTAAGAGACACGTATTTTTTTTTACGTGCCAAGATTGATATCTAAGGGGTGAAACAACCCTTCAAAGTTTCATGAAAAATCGATTTTTTTTTCCATAGAAGCACTCCACGGATTTCAATGAAACTTGGCATAAATATATCTCCTGTAAGAAAGATCCAGAAACTATACCACCCTACACGGTTGCACCCCTTCGACGAGGATAAACTACCCTTATCAATAATTTTTTTCTTTTTTTTTTTTTCGGCGACAAATGATCCGATCGAAATAAAAACTGCATCCCGTTAAGGCTTGCATTAAATTAGAGTTTACGTGTTTCTGGTTTTTTCCGCAAAAACCACTATTTGACACTATAAATATTAATCAAGGACAGGTGTATTTTATATCGACTATTACGTAGACACCACTTACGAAATAGTCACGACCCGGTAAACCGAAAGGTATCCATGGAATTCCATAAATTAGCACGCGATTTTGACATACGCTTGCGAAAGGATGTCTTTGGTCGACCTGACTAACAAGGGAACATTCCCAAGTGTCCGCCTCCGATCTTATTGAGTTTCATATATGTTGAAGAACACAAAAATCTAACAGACACGTGTTTTTTATATTAATAATGGTCCACAATTAAGGGGTGAAACAACCCCCCAAAGTTTAGCGAAAAATCTTTTTTTTTAAATATTTTTCGTAGGAGCAGTGGAGGGATTTCGACGAAACTTTGCATAAACGTATTCTGTATAATGACGGTGACAACACAATATTGTTCAGCAATGTTGCACCCCCTCAAGGGGGTGAACTACCCTTCAGGTGACATTTTTTTTGTAATATCCATTAAACAAGCACTGCTACTTAAGATCCACTTACGCGATGTGATTGCTCGCAAAAAATTAAATAATACGTGTTTTTTGCTTTTTGCCAATAAACGTTTACACATCGGTTGTAAACAATGAATGTAGGTGGTATTAGGGTATATCCCGACTACCTTTATTGGGTTATATCGTGNTAACAGTGGTAGAGAAAGCCCGGTGCCTATGCGACCCGTAGGAGTAAGAGAGAACGCCACGTCTAGGACTCTCGAGCCCCGAGCCGGCGGCCGAGCCGAGCCGGCCCCGGCGACGGGAAACTTATTTTTGGTCTTCTCCTTCCCTTTTCCCTTCATGTGTCACGTTTGTCAGAATATTCATATAACGAAATATTGGCTATTTAAATTTACTTTGGGCTGTACCGGGGCTGTTCGACCGTCGCGAAATATGCTACAACTTGTTTGCATATAGTATCATATTGTAAGAATGTCAATTCCTTCGGAAATATAACATTTTTTTTCTAATCCTGTTTCCTCTATTTACTGTGCTTACTTTAGTTTACGTTTTTTGCAAAAATTTCTCTTTATATCATTTTGCTTTAATGTCAATGCCTTCAATTCGTTATATTTTAAACCACGGATCTCTGAAATTGCATCATTTTTCAGTTTCCACATGGTTTATAAATTTGCATGTCTTAATAAAACAGGGACGACGAAAGGTTAAAGTTACGTGTAGACGGCACAGTTTATTCGGGACGACAGTTCTCGCTAAAGAATCGATCCTCCTTTCCCTCTGTCAATTACTTGATCGCGGTCGTCGCAAAATGACAATCCACCTTGCGAGCCCTGGAAGGAAGGGGTGATTAAGGCCTGCGGGTGAACGAGTCCAAGCGAGAACGCCGTCGGGAGACATTAGACCCGAGAGAGAGCAAGGGGGAATGACGTTTCGGAAGGAACGAGGCCGTAGCCCGGGGCAGAAAGAGAATCTTCTTTGCCGGCGTGAAAGCATTGAGAATAATTCGCTCATCGGGGAACCGATATTGATACCCTCATAGCAGGGGTTGGGAGGCCCGAGGCCGGAGTCTTGAGAGCGGTAGTGGAAGCCCGGGGCCTATGCGACCTGTTGGAGAAAACGAGAACGCCACGCCTCCGAGCCCCTAGTCGGCGGTTGAGCCGTACCGGCCACGCCAACGCGAAAGCGTTTTCTTGTCAGGACTCTAAGCCCGGACGCATAAGTCTGTCTCTACGCTATGAGATGGATAGCGCATCAAATAGTCTATCTCACTCGGACACACGGCTTCCAGGGCGGATATAGAGAGACACAAGTATGCAGTCCCCTTACCGCACCGGCCCTCCATCCTCGTGCTACCGCCGAGGCTGAGTGTCGACGGACTCGAACGCTTTCCGAATGACTCACTCCCCTCTGCCCCTTTACCCTCCATGGTTGGTACCCACAGTTGGTAATGGCCTGTATTGTAATCCGCCATTCAAAAGCGGGTGAAGACGTAAAAACCCCGGAAGGGGTATAATCGTTTTATTACCTCGCGGCGGTAGGACCTTTTCCCTGGTTACCCTGTCGATGAACACTGCGAGAACAGCGGTGATTAGCGAAAAAGGAATACATTTTATAAATATTAACAACTGGAATACCGTCACACGGGGTCAGTCAGTACGATTTTGAGATGTTTATGTTACTAACATTTATTTATTTCTTTTAACAAGTTGGTTTCAATTTTAGATAACTGATAAAAATCCTTGAATGCCATTAAGAAGTAATTTATAGGGTGAACCATAATTTTAAATAGTTTTTCCTGTAGATGCTCCAATAGACTCCAAGTTGGGGTCAATAAATACAAAAAAAATAGAAATATTAGGTCGACACTCAAGAAACAAGTTTTTTTTTTTCCAATAGAAAATACAATCTGCTATTAGGAACACCACGTGCAACCCTAATCAAACATATGTTTTCTCGTATTTTTTAGTAAGCCAAAATAAAAGGACAGTAAATTCATTTAATTTTCTGCGTTAAATGTGCGTTTTAGGCGTTCGAGTCCGTCGACACTCAGCCTCGGTGGTAGCACGAGGACAGAGGGCGGGTGCGGTAAGGGGACTGCATACGTGTGTCTCTCTATATCCGCCCTGGAGGCCGTGTGTCCGAGTGAGACAGCCTATTTGATGCGCTATCCGTCTCATAGAGTAGAGACAGACTTATGCGTCCAGGCTTCGAGTCCTGACCAGAAAACGCT
>NW_019395418.1:0-7789 GCF_000612105.2 Orussus abietinus | reverse complement strand
TCTATCCCATTTATGTCTAGAAAATTCCCATGTTCAAATTTCCGGCACGTAAAACTTGGAAATTCTATTTTTAAAGGATAATCTCGACTCTAAGGGACCCCATAAAAGGGGCTCTAGTATCGGTATAATTTTTCTTTTTCTTTTATCCATTCTCTTCTCAGCTTATCAAGCCGAGTCGCGCGTTTTCGACGCGCTTGCAATTCCTTTAAACGCATCCTGCACCGGAAGTAACGCTCGTATCGCTTACGCGCAATTTCGCCGAAGCTTTCTTTACCGGGCTCGATAATGTCGGTCGTAAAGATACCGAGCCGAGTCGGTCTATTTTTCGTAATACGAGTCTGCGTCGTCGACTGCGATCGCGAATGATAAAAACTCCTTATCCGACCTGACCGACGAATCACAATTCCGAGTCGGCCACCGGCAAACCAGATATTCAGCTTTTATGCAAATCGATCCTCGCCGTTCGATTTCGCGGTTCATAGTAGTTAAGGTGAACTGAAAGCCCCCCTTAAATCAGTCGATTGGAGTGAGACTCTTTTAAGGTGAAGTGAAATCCCCCTCAAATCAGTGGATTCGGGTGAGACACTTTTAAGGGAGCTCACCACTCCAGCGATTTGGAGGGCCTCACGGGGACAACGATTCCAAATATATTTCAAAACCGATCGAGCTTAAGGTGAAGTGAAACACGTCGAGGAACTTGATCGACGTCGATAAAGAAGATTTTTCTAAATCCCTACGCTGCCGACGTTCGTTTTTATATTGACAACTGTATCGAATTATATTGGATATTGTACCAAATGGCATACTCCCTTGTCGTTTTCGTACAATAAATATCAAGAAATCGAAGTAAAACTCCAGAAATCCCCTGGATTCATACTTTCTGGGGCCCTAATTGACTGCAGAGGGACTTCAAAGTTTAGGACAGATTGGTCTAATACCTTTAAAAAAAAGTGTTTACAAATTAAAAAATATAATTTCGATACATGTTCATAAATTATTGAGACTAAATACGTCGTGGGGATTTACACAAGTATTTCAGATATATTTAAATGAATTCTAGAACACGTGTCTAGAAACGAAGTATCCAATAATAATTGTCAAGTAGAAAACTGTATTTTTATTACATGTTTGTGAATTAAAAAATATAACCGACATATGTTCATAACTTACTGAGACTAAATGCGCCGTGGGGATTTATATAAGTATTTCAGATGTCTTCAGGCGAAATTTAGAAGACGTCTTAAGGTGATGTGAAAGTGGCATCGAACAGGTTTTGTTTATAAAACTTTTCTCCCAACTCGATTTACCGAACAGTTTGAAACTTTACAACGCGAATAGGGAGACTATAAGAAAAGTCCTGAAACTCATGAAATTCCAATTCTTTTCAAATTTGTTTATAGGTATTTTAAAAATAGTTTATAAAAAATGAAATTTCCCGAGTTTCAGGACCTACCTTAGGGCCTCCATATTCACGTTTTAATGTATGAAACGATTTGAGACACTCAGTTCTATGAAAAGTTTTATGAACGATTGAGCTTTCGGATGCCACTTTCACATCCCCTTAAGAAATAACTGTCGCTTGAGATATTCAGCAAAGATGCAATAAGGAAAGGAAATATTTATAAATTATTCCGAGCTGCTAGGAGTGCCTGCATATTTCTGCGAGCTCTCAAGTTTTTCGAAATAATGTCCTTCTCTCCGCCTCGTCACGATATAAAATACCCGACGTACTTCGTTCAGCCTTATTCTTCGAGGCCGCTTTCACGTCCCCCTTTTCGCATTTTTCTCCACCCTAAGGTTTTAATCCTCTCTTTCCTTCGGACCTATTTCGGTCCCGGGGTCTCGAAAGTTGCGAAACTCTCCGGCCTCGGTCCATGCCGTGGCCGAAGGGCGGGCAGAAAAGCGAAATATAAAATATAAAACCAAAACCCGAGAAGTGGGGAGTGCCGCAAAAATCCGGAGTGCGCGGATTTTACTACCTCGGGAGATTTATGCGGTAAGCTCGCTCGTACGTTTCGAGCTTTGACAAGCTGAATCACGAGTGTACGCACTCGAAGCTTCTCCGTTGCGGATCGTTAAGGCGAAGTGAAACACGTCGAGGAACTTGATCGACGTCGATAAAGAAGATTTTTCTAAATCCCTACGCTGCCGACGTTGGTTTTTATATTGACAGCTGGGTCGAATTATATTGGGTATTGTATCAAATGGCATACTCCACCTTGTAACGGTTGGAAATTTCCCGGAGAGATGGACTTCTAAAAGAGACTGGGAGACAAAATCAATAAGAATAAACGGGAAATCTAAAAGGTCTCTATATTAAACAAACAAGAATGAATAAATAGATAAAAACATGCGCAAATTATAAATAGAATAAAAAGAGACCGAGACCAATACAGAAACGAACTTAAGGGCGCTCACCACTCCAGCGATTTTGCAGGGCTCCACGGGGACAACGATTCCGAACGTATTTCTAAACCGATCGAGCTTAACGAGTGCTCATATCGAAGATGAAATGTTGACCTGTGTTTATATGGGAGCGATTTTCGATAAGTGGTCATTATCATATAAAAAAGTGCAACGACATAATTTCAATGCCCTTTTACCTAGGAAGGAGGTGCTTGATCGAAAATCGCTCCCATATAAACACACGTCAACATTTTATCTTTAAAACGAGCCCTCGTTGAGCTCAATCGGTTGAGAAATACGCTCAAAACCGTTGTCCCCGTGGAGCACCTTTTTCAGGATTTTCAAGTTTCTCGCGAGGAATTTGGGCATTCCTTAGCAACCGTTACCGACTCTAGGCGGAGCGTCCAACTTGCGTGTGCGTGCGGCCGAGTGTCACACACGTTTCGGCGCCTAGTCCAGAGGCGTCTAGCCGTTGTGTGAGTTGTATACGTGCAAAATACGTACACATTTTTCGCCCGTTGCTAAACACTGCCCATTATGCGTCGCGTCTCCCTCATCCGAGCGAGAAAGTACGTTTTGATTATCTCCCACCGAATTCGATGCTAATGCCATCTAGCGGTGGAAGTCATCGTCCCCACTTGGTGGTGAACGCCGTTAAAAGAATAAATAATAAAATAATCGCTCTAACGGAAAGTCTAACAATACAAAAATAAATAAATATAAGAATAAAACGCTACGTTGGAATAAAACGATACATAACCCGACAGATGAATTAAATAAAATAAAATAGTACAAGAACACAAAACGCAAATGACGAGTAGCAACAATTAGAGAGAGAGAGAGAGAGGGGGGCTTAAATTGTCGTTCTGGGGTGTGTCATGGAGCAGTGTCGATCAGCAATAAAATAAATCGGCTTTTTATCCGTTCGCCGATTAAAATCCAATCCAATTCCAATGGCCAATACAGGGCCAGGCCTTCTGAGGTAAATGAGGCAACTCCTGGCCAGATCGTGCGTCCACGATCTTCCTCAGAAAATTATCACGGCCTATTATTGCGGCGCCGACTTCTATCTCTTCAACGGAACACCTCTGAGCCTCTTGGTTCCCTCTCTCTTCATCTCTCCCTATTTCTCCCTCCATCTCTCTCTTTACATATATTACTTATTATACAGATATATTAAGAATTACCACTACAACCTGTCGTTTTCGTACAATAATTATAAAGAAATCGAAGTAAAACTATAGAAATCCCCTGGATTCATGATTTCTGGAGTCCTAATTGACTGCAGAGGGACCCCTTGCGCCATCTGTGAATACTAGGTCAACTAAATTTTCACTCCGAGACCTCGTCTTCTAATCGCTTTAGCATAGAAGCGCAGAAAACACTTTTTTTGCCTTTATCTCGTTCAAATGCGAGTTTATCGATTAACAGTGTTCTAAATTGTCATAAAATTGTCCTGACCCTTTCGAATCTCATGTCAGAGCCTTAGATAATTGTATATTGATCGAAATATGAGAGCTCGACGCCATTTTGGATCTGGTCTGGGCTGAGTTAAACAATTTTTTCCAAAAATTCAAGTTTTGAATGTATCAGGACAATTCTTAGATGATCGCGAGTCATGTATCAAAGTTTTGGACAGCGGGCTTTTTGTACTAAATCGGAGTGTTCCTAGATGTGGAGATGGATGCTTACTGGTGAGTTTTTAAAGCCGAGAAGGGTAATATCTCATGTGATTGGTTAGGGAATGGGTTGAAGGGAAAAGAGGGGGACATGTCGTCTTTTCCAGAGATTCTGAATCTTTGCTTTTCCTAGGGGTTGTTATCTGGTTTAGGGTACGGATGTACACAGGGAAACCATAGGGGAGATAAGGAGCGAAGGAGAACGTGTCCCTAGAAGCATTTCGGAGCACGGTACGTGCTGCTTGGAGTTTCTTTCCTAATATTACTTAAAATAAAACGTTAGGTAGGGACCTAACATCCGCCGTTGAAGATTCAGGCAATCTCCGGAGTTGACTTGCTTCATTGTCAGTCTAGTGCTATCGAATTGACGCAAAAGAAGTAAATACCTACACAGAAAAGTGTCTTACAATTGAGCCCATAATTATAAAAGTGGTCTAAGTCAAAATTAAAAAAAAAATGAGTTTATTAGTTATTTCACCCCACATTATTTTAAGCTAAATTAATTCAACGTAATTTGTACGGTATTGTCAAAAATGAACCATTAGATGGTGGTTGTATTTTCAACATTATATGGAATTTATTTAGTGTCAATTATGAAAGTGGTCTAGGTCAAAAATTTGAACAAATTATATAAACATAACCTTAAAATGGTACGTGGCCCTCTTTGGCGCGTTTTTGAACTACACGATAAGCCGACAAATGAGCCCATAATTATGAAAGTGGTCTAAGTCCAAATTAAAAATAAATGAGTTTATCAGGTATTTCACCCCACATTATTTTAAGCTAAATTAATTCAACGTAATTTGTACGGTATTGTCAAAAATGAACCATTAGATGGTGGTTGTAATTTCAATATTATATGAAATTCATTTAGTGTTAATTATGAAAGTGGTCTAGGTCAAAAATTTGAAGAAATTATATAAACATAACCTTCAAATGGCACGTGGCCCTCTTTGGCGCGTTTTTGAACTACACGATAAGCCGACAAATGACAATCAAACGATAACAGAAACGACAATACTTTCCGGTCTATCTAACAATATATGGAATTCATTTAGTTCTATTTTGAAAGTGCATTTATTCAGTTGGGCTCTTCCGAACTAATTATTGGCGGAAAAATAATTTATATATTTTACCACTATGTCGAAGGATAGCGGCTCAGGTAAGTTAATGACAACATACTTATTATGTGAATATGTTAATTATTATTCGGATATGATGTGATTTGCAGATATTATACGACCGCGTAATACTTCATTAGACGATTCTAAATTCCAGGTTTTGGATTTTTCACTTAAAAGAGGAAGACCAAAAATAAACGGATCGTTATATTATANAAAGTTTTCTTTACTCTACCTGAAATTTCTTTGGACGTATGTCATCGCAGGATTTTATCAGTGGTATGCATATTTCTTTGATCTATAAAAGAAGTTGATTGACTATGTATATAAATTTTCGAAGACAAGGAATGCTCATAATATATATGAGCATTCCTTATCTTCGAAAATTCATTTGTAACGAAACTGAAGACCGCGTTTTATCACGCGCGATTCCTGGAATTTATTCGCTGGGCGAAAAATCGGGACGCCCTAACCTATATTCGCGAGCTCTATCTCGCGATCCGCGGCGGGAATTCCCGCGGAGTGGGAAATCCTTGCGAGAAAGCCCCGCTAAATCCCCGGGAAAAATCGGGAGGGGAGCCGGGAATGACATAGGTGTCGTTACTCGGGAGGATAATGAATTTCCCGAGGAACGCCGCTCCAAGATTAGCTTCCGCTGACGTCACGAGGCGGACAATAAAGTAGGGGATCCCACCCACCGATCTCTCGACTCGTCATCTCGTTTTCAAGGTTTATGCCGCGACGCGGCATTTTCAAAAATGGAGGCCTCGACGGACAGTCGCGAAAATTCATCTACCGGTTTTTACAAAAATTCGCGAAATCTCTTCCTTTTTTTTAACACATTTTTGCCTTTATCCCTTTCAAATGCAAGTATATCGATTACCAGAGTGTTCGAAATTGTCGTACAATTGTCCTGACTCTTTCGTTTCTCATATCACAGTCTTCAATAATTGGATAATGATCGAAATATGAGAGCTCGGCGCCATTTTAGTTTTGGTCTGGGCGAAGTTAAAAAATTCGGCAAATTCAGAAATCCAAATTTTGTAGGTGTCAGGATAATTCCTGGGTGCTCAGGAGTTATTTGTCAAAGTTTCAGGCAATTCTATCCGATATTCTTAAACAATAAGTGTCTTATTCGAGTCGACTGATTTGAGGGGGGTTTCACTGCACCTTCAAGTGAAGTGAAACACGTCGGGGGACTTGATCGACGACGATAAAGAAGATTTTTCTAAATGCCTACGTTGCCGACGTTCGTTTTTATATTGACAGCTGGGTCGAATTATATTGGGTATTGTACCAAATGGTATACTCCACTTGTCGTTTTCGTACAATAATTATTAAGAAATCGAAGTAAAAGTCCAGAAATCCTCTGGATTCATGCTTTCCGGGGTCCTAATTGACTGCAGAGGGACACCCTGCGCCATCTGTGATTTCCAGGTCAATTAAATTTTCACTCCGAGACCTCATATTACCATCGTTTTGGCATAGAAGCGCAGAAAACACTTTTTTTGCCTTTATCCCGTTCAGATGCAAGTATATCGATTACCAGAGTGTTCTAAATTGTCGAAAAATTGTTCTGACCCTTTCGTTTCTCATATCGGAGCCTTCGATAATTGTATATGGATCGAAATATGAGAGCTCGACGCCATTTTGGTTCTAATCTGGGCTGAGTTAAAAAATTTTTCTTAAGAAATCAAAATTTTTATTGTGTCAGAACAATTCTTAGATGATCACGAGTAATGTGTCAAAGTTTCGGACAGTTTGGTCCGATACCCTTAAAAAAAAGTGTTGTATTCGAATCGACTGATTTGAAGAGGGTTTCACTTCTCCTTAACGAGCATTAACGTTAATTACAACCATTAACGAGACGAGTCGTTGCGATTTATCGTTGAAATTTACGGCCGCGCTTGAAGATAAAAGGAGGTACAAGGAAGAGAGATGAGAAAAGGGATTTCGCAAATCGTTACCGGGGTAGCGATTGATTATAGAAATTCGCGAAAATTGATAACCACTCGTGGTTTGCTTGGGCTACGGAAACGCCGTTTTGAAAAAGGTCCGGAAGTCGGGTGCTATTTTCGAAAATGGCGTAACTTGGGAAACCTTGAAAACTTTAACCACACCGAATTATCGGGACGATTCATCTCGTTAGACTTTCACGTGCAAGGTTTACGGAGATGTGCGCTATTTTCGAAACTAGAGCCGAAGGCGAATCGCTTCGGCTCTTCCTGAGGAAGAATCTCCCCTAGTAGCACAAAATATTTGTCCTATATTTTCTATATATTTAACGAACATCGTACATTTTGTAAATATTTAGCAGACATTTGAAATATTTGCAAAACGTTTACTTTAGAATATTATCCCTATAATATTTGTATAATATCAGCTCCACGTGTTTTCATAATATTTTTCTACCAGATATATAAAACATTTCGTTTCACTTTAATACAAGTATTTTTTAAATATTATCTGCCAGATACATAGTAAACGTTTTGAAAATATTTAAAATCAAAATCACACGTTTTGCTCCCATAATGAAATAGCGGAACGAAAATATTACAAAAATTTCTCGTGTTTTTTTTTATA
>NW_019395417.1:0-7909 GCF_000612105.2 Orussus abietinus | reverse complement strand
TCTTCAAAATGTCATTGATTTTCATAACATGCAATTATTTATAAATAAATTAAAAAATAGTTTCAGAGGCTAAAATTGTTTCGCAACGGATTCGACGATGCTGTCATCACCCGTTTCCAACTAGTAATACAATCTCCGTGGTGAAACAATAAAATTGGATTTTCACTGTTTTTACGAAAAAATAGAATCAGCGAAATTCGATACCTTAGGTACGAGAATAGTACATTCAAGAAGAGTGTGCGTATAAATATTAATTCTGAAATTAGTCAACAGGATGTTATATGAGAATATTTTTTACATCTTTCTATAAAGCAGGAGATTACTTTATATTACTGATCATATTTATTACAGAGGTGGTATTCGTGGAAAAAGTGCTTTATACAAAATGCTTTTTTGCACCAAGAACACCGTATCATTGCTGCTGCACCACAAACATTACATTTCATAACTGAACAGCTTTCAAAGGCAAAATTAACCGGGTTCGGGAAGTTTTCTAATCTTTCATCGATATAACCACTTTTATACCATGCATATTGAAACAGGCTTTTATATCTAGGAGAAGACAACTGATTATGTACGAGTGATTGCAATTTTATTATATTATTCCGTAAATGAAGGTTAACGTCATAATTATGTAAAAGGACAATATCAGAAAAACGCCTTTCAAAATTTTTCCATACTCGAAAACCATAGACATCTAAAGGTTGGATTCGACCAGTAGTTCCCTTTGGTATCATCATTGCCACAATGTTTATGTCGGCAGATTTCGTTTGTTCAATTGTATCGCTGCAGTGTCCGCTCCAGGAGTCAAGCAGAAAACGCTTTGTTGACCAATATTAGGGTAGAGGACATCCTTCAACCACGTTTTAAAATGCTCTACAATTTCTTTAATCGCATTAATCATTATTACTATACAAGTTAATAAATTAAAGGAATAAGTTCAAGGCGCCTTTACCTGAAGTTAGCTTGCCAGTGTTACGGGGCGGCCGAGCGGACGCGAGGCCGGGGTAATTCAGATGGAGATTACCCAAATCTTGCGCGTAACGATTATTTTAAGTTTGTGAGGAGATTAATCCGATCGGCTAGATCAATTCTTCTGGTGGGATTTAGGGGAGTGAGGAATAGAAAACGGATGCGGACGAATGGCTATGTGGCTATTGTATTAAGATTTGCGTTTATTCGTACGTGAGGTCTGAACTACAATCAGCTGGAAGGGCACCCGAGGTGCCTTGACCTAATTTCTCTAGATTAATATACTTCCGCGTCGCGGCGGTTCGGGTGTCGCGATAGCGCGCTTTAGCGGAGGCAGGTTACTGGACGCCGATGTGCTGACGCGGGAACGCTTACTATTTTTATGGCGGTCTGCGCGTGATTCTATTTCGCGATGCTGAGATTCGAGCTCAGCGGTTTAATGGAAGTTGATGGATTCTAAATCTATCCGGTTAACCGGAGCAAGGCATGCAAATTGCGATGATGGTTAGAATTCGGTTTTGGTCGGAGATGAAGAGTTAATAAATAAACTAGAATGAAAATGAGGATGAATCGAGCTTGCGAAGGATCCTCTACCTGGCATGTCCAGCGGTCGTAATCGGTTACAGTCTCTTTTGATCGACCCGGTCGGATGACTGTGCGTGAACACCTTCGTCCCGTGGCGTGCCCTAGGGTTGGAGGTCTCCTAGAAGCCTTCCGTCCAACGGAAGTCGCAGTGCCGCCGTCTAGTCCTGACTTGGAGGTTGGATCGCTGGAATACCGGACGGCGCTACTGCGCTCGCAGGATAGTGGTCCTTGGCAGGGAGTCCAATGGTCTTGGTCTCTGACTCGCTAGGAACGGAGTGCCGGGGACCAGGAGCTCCACTCGAAGTTTCGATGACGACTGCCGTTGACTTATTGACAATTGACTAAAGATTTTCGACTAATGACATGCCGTCTTGATCGGACTGCTGGTTTTATTAGCAGGATGTTCCAATTGGCAGAGGTTTCCTGGGGCCCAGGTGAGGGTGGCGTTTCTGTGTCGTGCTGATGCGTTGCGGAGTCATCAGGTTGTTTACCCGGGGTCGATCGATGACTTTTGGAGCCGTTTGGCCGATGAACTCGTTGGATCCTTTCGCAAGAGTTTCCTAATCGCGTTTCTGTACTCGGATTTCCATGGCTAGCTCCGGTGATTGAAAAATAGGGTTTTCCCTACGTTAGGGTACGGAAGGTGCCTACGTAACACCAGACTTCGAAGCCGAAGGAAAAATATTTTCTGGACGTAGCAATGTTTTTTCTATGACCGGCCCGAATTGGCCACTTGCTTCTTTCAACACTACCAACAGCGGTGATAGTAAACGTCCATCACACGAAATTATTGGTTGGATTGTGTAGCTATGTGTTGTCGACGAAATTGATTGGGCAACACATTCCACTTTTTTTTCCCTTAATATGATAATGTCCGTCCCGAATGAATTTCTAGCTGAAATCCACTTTGGTCGGAATTACGAAGACATACAGTAATTTTTCTTTTCGACATCATCCAGCATCCACTTGGTTGGCCCACCTTCTTAATTCACGAGTATCAGAAAGTTTCCTAAATCGTTGTTGGACGGTGGCAAATTTGAGATTGCCGGGCTTTCCACTTCTCCAGAATTCTACTGCTCTCTTTTTATAGTCGAAGTTAACCGCTGTGTCTTGGCAATCCGATGAAGACGGTTGTGGCACCGTTTCGTCAGTCCACTCTTCTTCATCTTCAACATACTCAACCTCCCGTGCTTGAAAAGGTTTTTGAAAATCCAATATTGAATCTTCAGTAATCTCAAACGAATTAAATTGGAATTTACTATCCAAAAGAATCGTTTGAATAGATTCTTTCAACAGTATTTCTTGTCGATTAACTTCCGTCTCCATTAAATACATAGTTTGAAACGTAGCTAACAAAAGGTTGATCACGTTTATAGGATTTATAATCATTCCGCACAAATATATCGTAGCACGTCGACAAAATAATTTCATAAGGACGAAGTCCTGATCAGAATTGATCAGCATCGAATCCAGTGCAGACTTTATAAGAACGCACGTCGGCGTAGACGATTCCAAATTTGATTTGATTCAACATACTATTCCGGTACTTTAGGCATCGAATATCGCTGACTCTATTTTTTCGAAAAAACAGTGAAAATCCAATTTTATCGTTTCACCACGGAGATTGTATTACTAGTTGGAAACGGGTGATGACAGCATCGTCGAATCCGTTGCGAAACAATTTTAGCCTCTGAAACTATTTTTTAATTTATTTATAAATAATTACATGTTATGAAAATCAATGACATTTTGAAGAATGACCACGTTGACACGACTTATGTACGATGAATTGGTTCCGATATAACCCAATAAAGGTCGTCGGGATATACCCTAATACCACCTACATTCATTGTTTACAACCGATGTGTAAATGTTTATTGGCAAAAAGCAAAAACACGTATTTCTTAATTTTTGTGCGAGCAATCACATCGCGTAAGTGGAACTTAAGTAGGAGGGCTTGTTTAATGGAAATTACAAAAAAATGTCACCTGAAGGGTAGTTCACCCTCTTGAGGGGGTGCAACATTGCTGAACAATATTGTGTTGTCACCGCCCGCCCCCTGTCGCCAAGTTACGGCGACAGGGGGCGGGCACAAAGGGTCGGGCCCTTAATTGCCCGGCACCCAGGATGCCGGACTTCCGGGCCAGGAGCCCGACCGGTCGTCGCCGAGAGACCCGGGCTTGCTGAGGTCTGCCGGGTGGACCGAGGAACCCCGGAAGAAAATTCCAGGCGGCCGCTTATGGAGAGAGCGACGCGCAAGGGCCCCGACGGACCCACCATCAAAGACGGGCCTGCCTCTAGGAACGCGTAGCGCGCGAGAGGCGCGCGCCACGCGCCCCGCCGTCCCTGCCAGCACCACCCCACCCCGCACGCACCGACCGCGTGGTCGCCCGCGTCGCGTTCCGAGTTCGCAGGGCGTAAGTCCCCGCTTAGTCTTTTCTTTCGAGTAATCTTGTATGTCGAGTGCCCTTTTATATTTCTTTCGTAATTAACACTTAAAGAAGCTCTATTTTGTTCTATATTTCCCGTCGACGAATTAATATTTGTAATTGCGAACTTGGCGTAATATTTTATTTCTTCAAAAAACACCTACGGTGTAAAAAAAACTTTGCCAAATACATTTTTATTTCCGACTTCAATTACAAAAATAGCTCAACAATGGAAATCAATTATCTTTGCCGAATACAATAGTACTTTCATACTAGTAAAACTCTAATCAGTTATTTTTCCCAAATGTCATAGTATATTTTCCCCCACATAATACAAGTACATCCATTCCAAAAAATTTGTTTTGCCTCGGAATAATGTCTGGGAAAATGTTCAGTTTTCTACTTCATCTTATAAAATAAAAAAAANCGCGGATCTTATGCCTCCCGACGGCGTTCTCGCTTGCCGTCGTTCACCCTCGGGCCTTATCGCCCCTTCCTTCCGCGGCTCGCAAGGCGGATTGTCAATTTGCAGCGACTGCGATCAAGTAATTAACAGAGGGAATGGAGGATCAATTCCTCCACGAGAAATGTCGTCTCGAATTAACTGTGCCATCTAGTCGTAATGTTAACTCTCCGTTGTCCATGCCTTTTTCGGACACGTAATTTTATGACTTCTATTTGTATTTAAAATGCAAATAAACAATTTAATCTCATCTGTTTTTGCTAATGTGGCTATTTCGACTTACGCGTGGTGTTTAACTTTTTCGAGAGTTAATTCAGTTAATAGAACAAGTATCGTTCTAATCGATTCTTTTCTAATATTCTCATTTCTCTGGAGGTATTTAATTTCAAACGGAAATAGATTCAAAATCTATTTAAAATTGGAAATCCATAATAGTTTATTGTTCTTATTTCAAATACGAAATGAAAATGGGGTTTTACTTTTTGGGTACCTGTTTCGAATAAAATCAATTCAAAAGAGTTACTCCGATTTGCGTTTATAATAAACTCGGATAAGAAAAGTCTTTCTCATGTTTACGGGTGCTCATTTGCATGCTCATTTAATGATTTACAGGTGTCCATTTATTCGAGGAATACGAAGAATATCGTAGAACGTAAATATATAAGAGACATGAAATCACGATTTCGTTTCTATGTTCGATAGTTGGTGCATCGTAAATTTCCCTACGGTATTTCACTGTATATATATTTAGAAACTATTTCTTTTAAGCTAAGATAATATTCTAACTTCGGTTCAGTGAATGGAACAATTAAATCGCTAAGAAACTTTTTAAAATTTAATGGAACATGTTCTATTATATTCTTTACAAAATTCTGTAAATTATCACTTAACAAAAACTGCGTTAGATGGGTCAGGGACGCTCCACAATAACACTAAAATAATTTTCATTTATGGTTTTTGTTTAGAAATATTTATTCTCTTTAGGAAATCCATTCTGCCCCTCGAGCGATTCAAATTCCGCGCTACTCCCGCCGCTAGGACGCTGCGCGGCCGGAGAGGGCAGTGCGGACCAGGAGGAAACCATCGACGGAGTCCAATGTACACATAAATATATTTTCTTATATTAACATCCTTAACATTTTGAATGGCACAATAATTTATCCGCAAATGTGAATTTTAAAATTCTAGTATCAAATTTACATTTATTGACTACAAAAACCGTGAGAAATCTATTTTAATTAAAATCCAACTATTTGTACGTTTTTATCCACCACATTGTGTCCACCATTTTGGTTTTTAAAATTTGGTTTACAGATTTAGAGTCAATGGCCCTAAAGATCTTGGGAACCTATTTTTTCGACGGAACAAATGTCTAACCATTTTAAATTTTTTATCTGCCATTCTGAGTTCTAAAATTCTATAGCTAGATTTGGATTAAGCGGTTATAAAAATCACGCTAAGCCGTTTTTTATAATAATCCAATAATTTTGAAATTATATTGATCGCCATATTCGATCTGCCATTTTGAATTTTGCAATTCGCATTCTGGTATCATATTTTACTTCAGCCATTCCAAGATTCTATAGGAATCCTTTTTTCTTATGCTACGTGGCGGCTGGGTGGCTAGCGCGGCCGGAGGAATTTTGCAGATTCCTCCGAGCGCTACACTTGTAAAGAAATTAACTTGTACGCAGGCGTAACTAGTTTATGATTTGAGAAATATGGAGAGGATAACCCGAGCGGCTAGGTCAATCGCTTTAGTGGGATCGATAGGTTTTTGGTCCTCAGAGAGTGGTTGGAAAGTTGCAATGAGCACACGGGAGGGTTTTAAGATTTTGTGAGAATGAAGTCGTCGTTTTATATTGAATTAAACAGTTTTATTTATGATGCAAAGGGTACAATGTCCATGGGGGTAAGATGCGCATATGATATACTGTGGTAAGCGGATCGTCGCGAGAGGAGACAAGGACGTTGGAGGCCGCGCGCTAGTGGCTCGCGGAAGTGTGACGATATAGGGCCGCGTATTAATTACGGAATGCTGACGCGAGATTCTTTGCTCGCAACATGCGCTTTGCCTTACTCAGTAAGGGCGCCCAATGAGTTGCGATTTATACTGTGAGTTAGAATTTAGTAGTCGTTACCGGAAGGTGAATACTAAATTCTGTTGCGGATTAGTAACTTGGAATAGGGTTCGAAATAGATTGGTAAAAGAGTGAAAGAGTGAAAGAGTGGAGCTCTTCGAAGAGGACCTGTACCTTGACTTCGCAGAGGTCTTTACTTCCGGTGACGTCTCTCCTACGTCTTGCCGGTTGCGATGAACTGCACGTGAACGCCTTCAAACCGGGGTGTGCCCTAGGGTTGGAGCTTCCTAAGATTCTCCCGCTGGTCCGGAATTCGCAGCGCCGTCGTTAATCTCACTATTGGCTCGTGGATGTCGGAGTACCGAAACGCACAACTGTTAGTACAAGCTCTTCAGAGAGCCCCAGCCACACAAAGTGTGGACTGACTGATCTCCTCAGGCTAGCCCCTTAGACTAGGTCTTTGAAACTGGACTCTTTAGACTGCTCGCTGCTCCTTTTCGGTGCCGTTTTTATACGAGATCTTATCCTTGAGATGCCCGTGAGGACAGGGTCCAATTTCCTTGTTTTTGGATTTCGTATCATTTTGGCCCACCGACGCTCGCGTATTTAAGAAATAGTCGTAAGTAGGGAATAAGAGTAGAGGTTAAGGTTTTAGCGTAGGTTAAATAAAATGTGATTCGCATTTACCCTCTTGAGTGCTCTCTTTCTCTCTCCTTATCCCCTCACCCAATCACTATTGCAATGTCTGTGCGAAAAAGTAGTCTGTGACTGGATCGACGAGGATGATGATGACAAAACCACGATTCTGACAAGGGAACATTCCCAAGTGTCCGCCTCCGATCTTATTGAGTTTTATGTATGTTGAAGAACACAAACATCTAAGAGACACGTGTTTTTTTATATCTGCAATGGTTAACAATTAAGGGGTGAAATAACCCCCCAAAGTTTAGCGAAAAATCGGTTTTTTTAATATTTTTTGTAGGAGCAGTGGAGGGATTTCGACGAAACTTTGCATAAACGTATTCTGTATAAGGACAGTGAAAACACAATATTATTCAGCAATGTTGCACCCCCTCAAGAGGGTGAACTACCCTTCAGATGACATTTTTTTGTAATTTCCATTAAACAAGCCCTCCTACTTAAGTTCCACTTACGCGATGTGATTGCTCGCAAAAAAATAAAAAAAAAAGAGTTTTTGCTTTTTGCCAATAAACATTTACACATCGGTTGTAAACAATGAATGTAGGTGGTATTAGGGTATATCCCGACGACCTTTATTGGGTTATATCGGGACCAATTCATCGTACATAAGTCGTGTCAACGTGGTCATTCTTCAAAATGTCATTGATTTTCATAACATGCAATTATTTATAAATAAA
>NW_019395416.1:0-11928 GCF_000612105.2 Orussus abietinus | reverse complement strand
GATGGATCCGACGAATGGGCCGTGGCACCGCGGCTGATGAGCTCGGTCCTGATGCTCTTGGCCGCTGAGGCTTCCTCGTCGGCTTCTTTCTTCCCGATCGGGGCGACGAGCGGTAGCGCGCGCACGAGCGCGACCTCCGAGAGGTCGCCGATGTTGACACTCCAGCCTAGCGACTGGAGCCTCGCTACGCGATACAGAAATTTGGCGAGCTCTCGATCACCTCGCCAAATATTCATTCCGAACATTTGCGAGTGCTCGAGAGTACGCCCGGGAACTCCAAAAAAAACAAATGGATGATCCCTTACAGGAAATTGGGAAGAGTTCCCGCGGATCGCTAAATTAGGCTGCAACAAAAATTCTAAGCTTAAACTGGTTATTAATTAGGCATGCTTTCCCTCTCCCTCGGGTCGGTGACCGTCGGACCTCGGACCCTGCAACTAAAGAATGCAAAAAAAAAGATGTCGGCAGAAATTTGGGGTCGCCGTGGGGTGGCAAAATATACCACGTCACGATACATACCTAGAAAGGTAACGTATTATATATGATAAAACTATGTTCTGTAGTTGATGTTTTAACTTCGTTTCGTCTTCTGTTGTGAATGCTATTGAGGGGAAATAATTATTTTCTAAGAAATAAGTGATTTCCATAATATGCAAAGTCTGCTGCCGTTTTTAATTTTCTTTGGACCAATTTAAATAATTTTGGTGTCATAATTTTTGTTCTTTTTCACAAGTGTTTTATTTTATATCCTAAATTTTGGTTAAGTTTTCGATTTTGCTTGTTTAATAATTTTAAAGCTGTTGAAGTATTTTGAAGGCAAGTATTAAATGTTAACGTGTAAGTACTGCAACGTGGTGGGCTCGATGCTCCCTCACGTTACGGGGAAGCAGGTCCATCGGAGGATGAACCTGGTCCCCCGCACCCTATATTAGACATATGCTTGTTTAATAATTTTAAAGCTGTTGAAGTATTTTGAAGGCAAGTATTAAATGGTATATAATACTTTCTGGGGCCCTAATTGACTGCGGAGGGACCCCCCGCGCCATCTGTGATTTACAGGTCAATTAAATTTTCACTCCGAGACCTCGTATTACCATCGTTTTAGCAAAGAAGCGTATACAACACTTTTTTTTGCCTTTATCCCGTTCAAATGCGAGTTTATCGCTTACCAGCGTGTTCTAAATTGTCGTAAAATTGTCCTGACCCTTTCGATTCTCATATCAGAGCCTTCGATAATTGTATATCGATCGAAATATCAGAGCTCGACGCCATTTTGGTTCTGGTCTGGACTGAGTTAAAAGATTCTTTTGAAAAATCCAAATTTTCAATGTGTCAGGACAATTCTTAGACGATCAGGAGTGACGTGTCAAAGTTTCGGACAGTTTGGTCTAATACCCTTAAAAAAAAGTGTTGTATTCGAATCGACTGATTTGAAGGATGTTTCACTTCACCTTAAGCTGCGCTATTGACATCGATAGCTAGCGAATATGATGTACAGAATCCCGCTACTGTTCTCGTTCTCTCACCGTTCTACGAGTGGCACCCAATAAGCAATCCATGTATCATACGTCTAAGGCTTGGCGGTTCGAAATTCGAAAAAATTCGATGAATGGTATTTCCGTAATTGTTAATAATAACTATTGACAGTGAAATCAGTAATGCAGAGACGTTTTAAAATGCCGCAATCTGTAGAACGTCCAGTTATTAATTTGTTATCACTTTTTAACTGCGGTAAAGTAAAACGTCGTGTTAATATTCGGTCACGATCGAATTTTATCTTCACTCATTACGTTGTATAGCTATTTCTTCCGGTAGGAAATAGAACGCGGATACAAAATTACATGGAATGCATTTTTCGCTTCCAGTTTCGATTTTTTAAAAACGAATCGAAGCGCGATGGAATTTAGTAACCAAATTTGTATGCTTAAATCTAGGAACGTTATCCTCTATTTAACAATGTAAGGACATAGTTGTTCAGAATTGCGACTAGGATATTTTTTAAACTTGCGTATTTCATTTTACAAGTGTGTTCCTGACAATTTTACAAGAAGTCAAGACACAAACGCCAAAGCCAATTCCTAGCACATCGGAAACTTCGGAAATTTGCAGCACAGAGGTCTGCAGAAATGTTGGTAANATGGAATTTCAGCCATTTTGGAGGAGACCATTAATTCGAACGATATTGAATCTGTACAAAAGGCAAAAAAATGGCACCAAGTTTGCCTAAATATTGGTGAGTTACAAGAAGTCAAGACACAAACGCCAAAGCCAATTCCTAGCACATCGGAAACTTCGGAAATTTGCAGCACAGAGGTCTGCAGAAATGTTGGTAAGCAACAATTTAATTATTACTAACTTAATAATTAATGTATAAAAGTTGTGAAATAATGTATAAAAGTAATGGATAAAAAGTAAAATTAAACTTCCTCGTCCCTTAACGATAATCTTCCTTGTTCTGGTTCCGGTTTATTTTTCCCACTTTTGGCGCTGGTAATAATCTTTAACACTAGATTGCCGGATGTTGGGTATATACCTATTTTGCCTGAAATCAGTCAATTTGACTCAAACATCAAAATGTCACGACAGTGTGGAATAGACGGTGCATATTGCACGGCCTAATCCGTACTATTACAAGGGGGTGTAGCAGGGCCGATTTGCCCCCCGGATGGATCCGACGAATGGGCCGTGGCACCGCGGCTGATGAGCTCGGTCCTGATGCTCTTGGCCGCTGAGGCTTCCTCGTCGGCTTCTTTCTTCCCGATCGGGGCGACGAGCGGTAGCGCGCGCACGAGCGCGACCTCCGAGAGGTCGCCGATGTTGACACTCCAGCCTAGCGACTGGAGCCTCGCTACGCGATACAGAAATTTGGCGAGCTCTCGATCACCTCGCCAAATATTCATTCCGAACATTTGCGAGTGCTCGAGAGTACGCCCGGGAACTCCAAAAAAAACAAATGGATGATCCCTTACAGGAAATTGGGAAGAGTTCCCGCGGATCGCTAAATTAGGCTGCAACAAAAATTCTAAGCTTAAACTGGTTATTAATTAGGCATGCTTTCCCTCTCNATATGTTTTAAAAATAAATTATTTAAGTTTTTCTATATATACAGCAATAAAATCGTAAATGAGTCAAATTGGCTCGTTCCGGCAATCTAGTGTTAACAGTCTTCTACATTTATTATATGTTTATTCAATTTGTTTATCCTTTAGCTAGTAACATTTTGAAGAACATGGACACGAGTGCCGATCCGTGCTATGATTTTTATCAATTTTCTTGCGGACATTGGATCAATTACCATACAATTCCTTTGAATAAAGGGTATCACAGCGAGATAGATGTGCTTACGAAAAAAAATGAAGATCGCAAGAAGGGTAAAGAATAAAGAAATGAAAGAATAAAGAACTTGTCGAGACGCAAGTAAATTGAATAAAAATTCTGAATGGAATTTCAGCCATTTTGGAGGAGACCATTAATTCGAACGATATTGAATCTGTACAAAAGGCAAAAAAATGGCACCAAGTTTGCCTAAATATTGGTGAGATATTTCTTCTTTTAGCGAAATTGTATTATGTTTATATTTCATATATTTGATTAAAAATTTATCCACATGCGACACTTTACATTTTACAAGAACTGCATTTTTTTTTTTATTTATTACCTGATTATTCACATTTTTAATATGCAGAGCGATGTACGGGGTGATAAGTAAATACGTAATCCCATAAAAATGTATATATATATAATCCTCGGAAGAAATTGTACCGTTAAATAATGAATTAGCCTAAAAATTAATTGAAGATTTTCTGTTTTTCATGGAGGAGATGACGACCGTGAAGGAATTGTAGTATTGGCGAATATTATTAGAAAGTTTGGTGGTTGGCCGATGGCGATGATGGCAAATCAATGGAATCCCAATGGACCATCTTGGCAAATTATTGACAATTATTATACACAACTTACTGGACGATCGACGTTCTTTCACTTCACAATCGTGCCAAATCCACTCGATAAGAACGTCACGATATTGTCGGTAAACAATAAAAATTATCCAAGGCAATATTCAGACATTTTGTTTCCTGTAAAAATTTCACTACTTAGATATTTCAATCTAACCTCGATATTTAATTTATATTACTTTTGTATTAACTTGTAACGCGTACACATGTATATGTACGTATGCAAGTGTGTATATTTGGCGGAAACTCTACCGAGTTTCCTGATAATATTTAATCAACAGGTAGGTCGGCCGCAATTAACGTTTCCTTTGAGAATCCTAATGAACTTGGTAAATGAAAACAATCACACAGGCATGTTGCAATATATGACAACAATTGTTACATTGTTTAAACATGTCGGTCTAAACTCATCTGAAATTACTGATTATGATGCAATTATGATGGATGCAAAAGCTCTGATTAGACTCGAGCTTTCTCTCCTTGATGTAAGATGCAAATTTTTCCCTTGTTTAACATTTATTATCTTCCAACATTTATAATATCCTATGATCTCTTTTAACATTTACAATTTTTATTCTAGGCTGGCCTCGTTGGGCCGCAAAATCGAAGGGAAATACAAATTTCATCGTCAACAATATTCGGACTTCAGAATTTTTACAATCAGCGAGTAACTCTGTCGGAACAGTCTACGGTAAGTAAAGAAACTCGGTAGAGTTTCAAGCCAAATACATTAAGCGACATGAAACATACATATTATATTCCGATTTGAAATTATACATGTGCCTGTAATTATAAAACTAGTCTAAGTAATTTTTTCCTGCATTAAAGAAATTCTTATTATTGTAATTTACACGTAAATAATTTTTCTTTAGATTGTTTATTCAGACCACTTTTGTAATTACCTACATGTATTGGGTTGTTCGGAAAGTAATTTCGTTTTTTTTATGAAAATGAGACGATTTTTTTATAGCGAATAAATATTTTATTGAATTATATATTGTCCATTCTGGTCCAATACCTTTTGCCATGTTTCTGGCAGGAGCATGATTCCACGCTCATAAAATGTTTGGTTTTTCCTGTCAAAAAACTGATCCAGGTGATTTTTGACCTCCTCATTTGAAGTAAAGGTTTTACCGTCTAAACAATTTTGTAGAGACCGGAACAAGTGATAATCAGAAGATGCCAGATCTGGAGAATATGGTGGGTGTGGCAGGATATCCCATTCAAGCTGTAGAAGCTTTTGGCGAGTTAAGAAACTTGTATGAGGTCTCGCATTATCTTGGCAAAACCCTACACCTTTTCTATCGATCAATGCTGGTCTCTTCCGTTTAAGTGAATCATTCAATTTGTCCAGCTGGGGACAGTACACTTCAGAATTGATCGTTATGATGTTCGGTAGAATCTCAAAAAAAAACGATTCCTTTGAAATCCCGCCAAACAGATACCATCACCTTTTTTTGATGAATTTCGGCTTCCGAAGTTCTTTGAGCCGGTTCATCTTTTTTATTCCATGATCTCTTGCGGGTAACATTATCGTAGACAACCCGTTTCTCGTCCCCAGGGATGATGCGCTTCAAAAATGGATCATTTTCTTCACGTTTGAGAAGCAAATCACAGACGTCAATGCGATGACACAAATTTCTTTCCGTAAGAACACGAGGAATCCATATGTCGAGCTTTGAGATTAAACCTAGGCGTTTCAAATGATCACGAACGGTCGAATTCGATAAATTTAATCTCTCAGCGATTTCCCGAGTTGTTATTCGCCGGTTTGCATCAATTAATGCCTTTATCGTGTTTTCATCAGCTTTAAGTGGCCTTCCAGAACGTGGGGCATCTTCGATATCAAAATTGCCGGATCGAAATTTTGCAAACCAATTTTGACCCTGGCGTTCCGTCGATACATCTTCTCCATACACATCGGATAATTTTTTTCTTACGTGAACAGCATTTTTACCTTTTCGATAGTAAAAAAGTAAAATATGCCGAAAATGCCGCTTTTCACTTTCCATATTTGAAAGGGTACCAACCAAAAACTACTGTGTAGAAACAATCAAACTTTTTCACAAGCAAGCCTTGCTAGAGCAGCTGTCAAAATATATAATGATCATGCGGCTTAAGTGTGAAGTTGGCTGTGAAAAAAAAAATTAAGTGCTCTGTTGGGAAACAACGAAATTACTTTCCGAACAACCCAATATATACTTTGTATATATTTTTATAGATAACTTCAAAATCCATGAAAATAAAATGTTCATATATCTTTCTTCAGATCAATTGGTTGGATGTTGTCAACAATTTGTTGAGAACATCAAATATGCAGGTGACCGAAAGGGAAAAAATTCTTATCAGTCCTCTTGAGTATTTCGCAAAATTGGGTGCCATACTGAATAATACCCCAAAAAGAACCCTAAGTAATAAATCAGTAATTATGTTATTAAGGTTATATTAATAAGTTGTACCGGAAATATAAATCTATTTGTTTACAGTAAATTACGTTCACTGGAGGTTTATATACAAAACTTTCAAGTATAGTAATGAGAATATGAGGCAACTTGATTATGGAATTAAGAAAGAGCTTTTACAAACCAGCAGTCTCAAGCCAAGGTGAGACTTCAGATATGAGACTGTAAATTACAAAGGACTGTTATAATAATCGCAGTAAATTACAATAAATTATTACAATCGTTGTGAATTACAAGAAATTGTTGTAATAATCGCAGAAAATTACAGCGAATAATTACACTCGCGTAAATTTCGGTTTCAGGTGGAAAGACTGTATTAGAAAAAACCCATTTAAAGAGGCGATAATTTATCAATACCTGACCAAATTTGTTTCTGATGATTCCATTGAAAAAGCAAGTGTTTTATATTGTAAAAAAATGGTTGCCTCTGCAAATCGATGTGTACAGATTTAATCGAATTGTGTTTAATGAACGCGATTTAATTTCACAGATTATAATGAATTATAATTTACTAATATTTATTATTACGTGTGTATCAATTTTTAGACTGATTATTTAAATCCGATTCTAGGTGAGGACAATATTTACAGAAATAAAGGGCAGCGTGGAAACACAAATTTCTAATACACGTTGGTTGAATACGGCGGAAAAAAATGCAGCAATTAAAAAACTGAGATTTATAAAAGGTTTCATTGCTCATTTGGGTCGGGGAAAGGACTCTGTATATATTAACAAATTGTATGAACGGGTACGAATGTTCATAATTTTAATTTCATACTTCAACTTGTTAGCGAATTTAATTATTTATTATTATGTTCGGACAGCTTCCTGTTACTTCTACGTACATGGTAAATGTACTCAACTATAAAACTACACTCACTATGCAAAGAGTTACAGAATTAACAAAACCGGTTGAAAAATATACATTAGAAAGTGTGTAAGTATGGAAATGAAATGTTTAAATGCACGAGGAATCGAGAAATATTTTTATAACGTGCGACTGGACCTTCACATTAAATTAAATTTAATTAAATTGCAATGCACCACATTATTGTATATTGAAATTAGCACCATGGAATTTGTTTAATTTTCTATTTACGCCAAGGCTCTGAAAACTAAATGTTTTTAGGTTTATGGGAGACCCACTTGCTGTAAATGCTTTTTACCGACATACCTTAAATATGATATGTAAGTAGATATTTATTTTCATTATCCTTATCAGCTGTAAATTAACGTGCTATTTACTTTTCAGCTATTTTAGCGGGAGTATTCGACTGGCCATACTTCCTGCCTGATATGCCCGAGTAAGTGGTTAAATAAACAATGCAATAATTAAAAAACACTGTTAAAGAATAAAAAACTGAAATCTTGTAGATTATATTAATTATCGCAAATTTATTTAGAAATCCACAATGGACGGGAACTAATTCACTCTTAAAGACTTTAAATGTATCATTTTAAAACAACTTTATGTACCGAAAGTGTAATGAGTTTTGTGAATATGTTTAAGAGTACGTTTCAAGTACTGTTAATAAAGTTTTATAATTTTCAGATCTATGCAATATGGGGCGATTGGTTCTGCGATCGGCCATGAGATATCTCATGCTTTTGACACAAAAGGTGCGACTTTTAACGTGATTTTTAATTTAAATCTGATACACTGTTAAAAAAACATATATTGAAATTGTACAAAGTTCTCGTTGGAAGTTTTATTCACTGATTTTTACTGATTTTATAACATTTCCAAACGACATTTAATACAATACATAAGTGTACTGATTTATCTACAAAATTTCACAAACTTCTAATACGATGTTAGAAAATTACAAGTTTATTCTGAAGTTTATTATAAATGTATAACAATTCAGTTCTGAGATGTGAATTTTATTATTTTACTACAACATTGTGTACCAAAAGTGAATTTTGAATTTTATGAATATTTTTAACACTGTAAATATATGTTTTGACAATTACTTCAGGAATTCGTTTCAACTATTTGGGCAAAGAGGAGCAAACATGGTCCCCGGAAGCTGTTAGAGTTTTCAACTCTAAAGCTCAATGTTTCATTGATCAATTCAATGGATATCAGCACATAGAATTAGCAAATATTGGTCAAGAAGCATACGTGCGTCTCCATTATTTAATTTAATTTTCAAAGCGCGTCCCCATTTTTTCTTCATTTTCTTCTCTAGCTGCCGGGAAATTCTTTTTTTCAGGCAAACGGAAACTCGACATGTTCGGAAAACATGGCGGACACTGCTGGACTTCAAGCAGCTTTTGCAGCTTTTCAGAAACTGCCGAAAAATCGAGGAAAGGGTTACAAATCGCTAATTGGACTTCAACAATTCTCCAGCGAGCAGCTGTTCTTCCTGTCATTTGCAAGCGTTAGTAAATTGCAATTATTAATTAGAGAAACAGGAACAAATTAAGGTGAAGTGAAACCCCTCTCAAATCAGTCGATTCGAATACAACACTTTTTTTTAAAGGGTATTAACCCAAACTGTCCGAAACATTGACACGTCACTNCAGAACCAAAATGGCGTCGAGCTCTCATATTTCGATCAATATACAATTATCGAAGGCTCTGATATGAGAATTGAAAGGGTCAGGACAATTTTGCGACTATTTAGAACACTCTGGTAATCGATAAACTCGCATTTGAACGGGATAAAGGCAAAAAAAGTGTTGTATGCGCTTCTATGCTAAAACGACGGGGAATACGAGGTCTCGGAGTGAAAATTTAGTTGACCTGGAAATCACAGATGGCGCAGGGAGTCCCTCTGCAGTCAATTAGGGCCCCAGAAAGCACGAATCCAGAGGATTTCTGGAGTTTCACTTCGATTTCTTGATGTTTATTGTACGAAACCGACAGGTGAAATATGCCATTTGGTACAATACCCAATATAATTCAACACAGCTGTCAATATAAAAACGAACGTCGGCAACGTAGGCATTTAGAAAAATCTTCTTTATCGACGTCGCTCAAGTTCCTCGACGTGTTTCACTTCACCTTAAACCCTAGTAGCGCGAAATATTTGTCTTATATTTTCTATATATTTAACGAATGTCTACATTTTTCAAAAGTTTAACAGACATTTGGAATGTTTGTGAAACATTTACTTTAGAATATTATTCATATCAAATATGTTAGGTATCTTCAAATGAAATTTACAAGACGTCTTGAAAAGTGTGACGCTTAAGATATTTAGCTAAGATTAGGAAAAAAAATATTTATAAATTATTCTGTGCCACTAGAGACTATATATTGAATATTTTTGATGTATCACTATTTCATTTTAACAAGTAAGGCGCCATTTTTGTTTATTTCTGTAGTTTTTATACGTAATTATTTCACCTTAACAATTAACATGCGCCATTTTTAAGAAACTCGGTAGAGTTTCGTGCCAAATACATATATGCAAGCGCTTAAATGTGGACACGAAACGAAATTGTATGTTTCTGTGGTTTTCATATATTATTATTTTATATTAACAGGTAAGGTGCGCATATATTACACCGCAATATTTGGCTTATCTCATACAATTCCCAGAAGTACATAGTCGTCCACGATTGAGAGTTCGTGGAGCAGTTTCGAATATGGAGGAATTTAGCAAAGCTTTTAAATGTCGAAAAGGAAGTCGGTTGAATCCTGAGACGAAATGTGTCTTGTGGAGTTAAATAAATCGTTAGAAGTTATGCCATACAGTTTAAAGTGTGTTTATTTATGCCCTTTTTTCATTTATTCATGACAAAAATTTGGAGCGTGTCGAAAACTGAAAAACTTATTCTTTTATATATACAGTGTTAATGATTTTTTCGGGTATATTAATTTATCCCAATTATTAGTATCGAAATAAAAGGTGAAATATATTGTTACATATTATAAATACGTCAATATAATTTTCTATGTGAGGATAAAATGAAACGTTTGTTTGAAAGTGGCCTAAATCCATTTATACTTAAATTGAGATATTTAAGGGTTTGGGGTTCAATGCAATTAAAAATATACGTACAGGATACCAATGAGTCATACTAAAGGAATTAAATGTACAGTTCCTATTAAAATAATGGCAATTATTAAGTGAATAATATGCGTTTTCTTACCATGAATGTGGAGTTAAGCCACTTTCAAAATTAACAACCAGATTCGTTATAAAATTTGAAAGAGCCCGAGTCCATTCGACATAGTTTAAAATGCTTTAAATTGAAAAAAACAATTCTCAATTTATTTTATATATCTTTACACTTCAAAAACAATATTTATGCAATTCAGAACATTTTTTAACTACATAAATTACAAAACAATTTACTGCTCATCAACATTTTGTGTACGTGAAAGGGATTTGAAGAAGTCACGACGTTCCGGTGGTATATATCGCAGTAGGTCCATTATGTCCTTGAATTTCGCTGTTGTAATTTGTCTTATATTCTTATAAAGTGGTGTCAATACAATAGTTTCGAACTTTCTTGGTCTTATATTCTTGGTCTTATATACGTGGTAATATATTCAGGATTTAAAAATTTTCATTCCCATTTATTGATGTCTTATAGAAAATTGTATATGGTTCATTTCTGACAAAACGCATCCAACATATTTTTAACCAGTTTATCGATTCTCCGTTAGAATTCTTTACCCTTTTAAAAGTTGCGTCTTCTAATAATTTTGTTGATACAAAATCCTCTCGTTTCATTTCATTTGGAATAAAGTTATTGCCTCTCCGGCAATTTTTGATAATATTATAATCATCTTGGGGACAATCTGTAAATTATTTTTTTTTAATGACGTTTCTCCCACGCCAAAATCTCTATCATTTGGTAAAAAGGAATATCCCGATATTAAAAATTTATGATCCATGATTTCCACATTAAATTCAACAGTTTGGAGAATTATTAGCCATATTAAAGCTACTTTAACGTTTCTATTTTGTCCTGCACACATGTCACTGTAAGCTATAATGTGTCTTTCACTTCTTAAATTTTTAACATGTTTTAGGATGCATGAAGCTATTTCTTGAGCACCTCTTGATGCAATAGTTTCATCCGAAACGTACATATGAACATTATCGTTATGAAAATTGTGAATACCCAAATTTAGAACGTACATATAGCTTGGACTTAGGCCACTTTCAAAATGATGGTTTTAATTATTGAACTAACTCTGAAAACTTGTGTCCAAAATTATCGTATTTACTCGGAATATAATTAACCTCAAATGCTTTATTGATAGATAACTTCAAGTTGTACATGTAACTACGGGCAATCGAAAATAATTGACAACTGAACTTAGGCCACTTTCAAAATAAACGGCTCAAATAGCGTGTACCGGGGCAATCCGGGAGCGCTGTTAGGTCCCTACCTAACATTTTATTTTAAGTAATTAAGAAAGAGACTAACAAGGAAGGTACCTGAGGTGTCCCCCTCCGATTTTGTTCATTTTTAAATATGTTATAGAGGACTAAAATCTAAGGGACTCGTGTTTTTTTTTATCGGCGGATAAACACTTTTAGGGG
>NW_019395415.1:0-7828 GCF_000612105.2 Orussus abietinus | reverse complement strand
TTTGTGCAAATAATTAAATAATACAATTGAAAAATATAATTGAAGGAATGGAGATGTCCAATTGTGAGAATTTTACATACCACGGGAACGGAGTTTTAGGCTCCTATTTTTAGGAAGCTTATTATTCTGTACTGATTTATTAATTTCTTTTTGAGACTTATGTTTATTTTTCACTGCCGCTTTGATTTTTCGTAACTCCTCATAATTTGCTGTAAATCATTGTAAAAAATGACGTTCTGTGACAAATTTATGAGTCTATCATAAACTAACACTAATAAAATGTAATACTCAATCTGAAAGTTTCCGGCAATTAAATGTTATGTAAGTAAATACTTAAGATTAGTAATAAGAGTAAGTTTGAAAGTTTTCCATAAAATATAAACTGGAAATATGAAGTTTATCCACTTTAAACTTAAATGAATTATTCTTAATAGAAAGGTAACCTGAAAAATGCCATCATAGATACTAAACCTTTTTGATCGATGATTTCTGCTTCGTATCGTTTGCCATCTGAATATTTCACACTTACACCTCGTTGGCTTATCTTGACATCACTTTCCTTACACAGGTAATAAATTCCATCAGAAAAAAGGACGAAAAAGAACATTCTTGATGTTTTTGCAAGACTCTATAAAATGCTGCCAGGAATTCCTCACGAGTTTTCCCTCCAAAGTCCCGCAGCATGACTTTCTCCCACTTCTTGTCAACTCCGCTCTGCCGCTTAGTGCCGCTGCGGCCTTATAAGAACAGCTAATTGAAATTATCGATGTACAAGCACAAAAAGCTAAAAACGTGACTAGTCCATAGAAGTTTTTATGTATTATAATCATTGGTCCTCATAAGCATTTGTATAATACAACGACTGGTTCTCATAAGTATTTGTATATTGAAATGGTTGGTCCACATAAGTATGCGTACATTGAATTGGCTGGTCCTCGTAATTATCTGTACATTGGAATGTCGGTCCCTGTAAGTATCTATACATCGAATCAGCCATTTCGATGTACACGTACATTTCGATTCCATCCAGACATATTCTCACATTTATTTGCATGTATTATATTTATTTAGCTACTGATATCTTCGAACATATTCGGAAGAAAACTGAACTATAAACGTACCTTTAACAATCCACGACCAAGTGTGCAATATAATTGACGATGTTCCCATAAGTATGTGTACATTAGAATGACTGGTCCTCGCAGGTACACTGGACTCCGTCGATGGCTTGCACCTGGTCCGCACTGCCCTCTCCGGCCGCGCAGCGTACTATCGGCGGGAGCAGCGCGGAATTCAAATCGCTCGAGGGGCAGAATGGATTTCCTAAAGAAACAAAATATTTATAAACAAAAACAATCAATGAAAATTATTTTAGTATTATTGTGGAGNGTCCCTATAGGTTTCTAGACGCATCGTCATTTCTCAGGACCGGTTCTTATATTTCCTTTAGCATGCACCAGGACTTATCAGAACCATGCAAATGTTTTATTTTCAAGCACTTACTAGGACCGCTAAAATTTTGACCATAAAACCAGAAGTTGACTATCGCAGTGCCAGTATCATGGGCACTATTATTTTAGATTAATTACGAATAATTCAATTAAAACAAATTGTTCGTTATTTATTTATAACTGATATCGAAAAAATACGATTGAGACAGAATGCTATTGAACTTACGTACAATTAAATTCATAATTAATTCTCTCTTAACATTTGGAACGTAATCCGTCTTGAAGATATAGGAATAAACTTGAAATACCTATGCTTTTATGCAACATCATACTGTAAAACGTTAATCGAAATTGATAAACACGTACGTAGTAATCTGGTCTACATATTCCGGTAAAATTCGATAACTCTCGATTTGGTAATGTGATAGAAGGAAAACTGACGTTGGATTAAACCCGGTTTATATCAAGCGGCGATCAAATTTGGTACAAAACATTCATCGCACACACATAACGTATTACAGTTTCATGAAACATGGTTTTCTCTTTCTGCATCGACAAACTACGATTTTGCAAACTCGAGATGGGTATAACAACTTGTTGGTGTACGGACAATTATGCGGCAGGCATTTCAATGTGCAGACACTTATAGGTACCACATAGGTTACTTTGCGTTCTCACTTGTGAATAATTAAAGAACAGTATGCTATAGTTCAATATTTTTGTATGTGACTTAGAAAATGGCAGTAATTGCGTATATCAATTATGAATAAATGCACAAAAATTATGCGCATGAATACGGATACTGCAAAATGATCGGTTTAATATATAAATACATATGCGGTCCAGTCATTCCAATGTACAGATACTTCTAAGAATCATATAAGTTACATTACACACTTATTTGTCGATAGTTTAAAGTTGGTCTATGGTTCAGTCTTCTTCCGAGAATGTTCGAAAATGTCAGTAGCAAAATAAATATATTATTTGGAAATATGCGAGACAATGATGGACTGGAAACGAAATGTACGTGAACGTCGGAATGGCCGGTTTGATGTATAGATACTTACAGAGACCGACATTCCAATGTACAGATAATTACGAGGACCAGCCAATTCAATGTACGCATACTTATGGGGACCAACCATTTCAATATACAAATACTTATGAGAACCAGTCATTGTATTATACAAATGCTTATGAGGACCAATGATTTCAATACATAAAAACTTCTATGGGCTAGTCACGTTTTTAGCTTTTTGTACTTGTACATCGATAATTGGAATTAGCTGTTCTTATAAAACCGCGGCATGCAGAAACGCAAAAGTGCAACAAGTGAAATCGTACCTTAAGGGTACCTGCGTCGGATAAGATGTAAATAGTCATATATAAGTAAGTTGAAAAGGTAGTAATTGAAAACAAAGATAAATTGAAAAAGGAAATAGATACAAGGACCAAGTGGGGAAATTTAAGCATGTTGCATATATGATAAAATTGAAATTTATTTTAAGGTACAAGACATTCGTTGCATAAACGTAAAATACAACGTAAACGTTAACTCTATATGATAAATTGTTTTTTTATTATTATGTAATCACTGTTAAAATATTCTGAGCACTGTAGCTCATTATTTCTTCTTTGCACTTCTATGCTGATTATGCATCCAAGTTTTTATGGTGGCAGAATTTCGATTCAAAACGCGTGGATGTGCTAGTTTTTAAGTTTTTGAATTTCAGCCAGCGATGGTAATGTCTTATTGGAGAAATGTTTTTTAAAAGCTGTCATAATTACTTTTTTCTCAGATGCAGTCCACCGTACACGGGTGCATTTCCCAAACGGAGATGCTGTAAGTGAAACAAAACACAGAGAGTAATTGATTTAATTATCTGTATTTCATTTTAATATTTTCTTAGTTGAACGTTTTCGCGGATTTTTTGAATTGCTTTCATTGCCTTTCATTGACGTGGATGAAACATTGTTACATACGTCGCCTTCGAATAAGTTGGACTGGTAGATAACAGTAGGGTCTTCTTCTGTTTCTTAGGCTAAGTCAAAAAAGGGCCCAATTGAGTAATGAGAAATAGATACGAGGTAAAGAGCAAAGCAAATATGGGAAAGTATGTACTTTCCGAAGTTTCTTCGATATCTCCCTCAGTTTCGTCAGATTCGTAGTTGTTTCTGCCTTGAACAGCCTCTAAGACCTTCGAGACGTGGAGTATCTCTCTACTAAGTAGAGGCTGCTTATAATGAGATCAATGAATTTTGTCTGCATGACCCATGAAATTCGCAAGATCGGATACTTGTTCGTCTTGCAAATTGAAGTTTGGGGACATTGTCGCTATGTGTTTCCGTAATGTGGTCCCTCGAAGTGATTGTGGATTTTCTGCCCCACACTTTTCAGAAAATGTTTGCATTAAGTTGCATGCTCTAAGATACCGATAATCACCTTTTAACGTCCTAGGAATCCCAAACAAGTAAGGGTTTTTAGAGCTTACGTTTGCAAGTCGGCGGTAACTCAGAAGAAGTTGTAAAGCTTTAAGAGTTTCAGTATGCAATAACACCGGCACGGTTCGCCCGAGTTTACCTCTAATTCCTAATCGAACATACTTTTGTGCAGCTTTTTTATCTGCATCGGAAAATGTTTTGTAAGCTTCGCCAACAGTCTTTTCGCAAATTTTTTCCTGATTTTGAAAACATTGAAACAATGTTCTTTCTATTTCTCCCGCTCTGCGGCGATTAAACAGTTGTATCAAAATCAAACTACTTTCAGCCAGAGCAAACCAAGCTTGTAGTGAGAATTTTTGCTGTAATAATTTTTTAGCTGTTTTGAGTCTAGTACATAGAAACTGCTGTAATTTTTCTATGTCGGCTTTTGATGGTAAAATGTTCGAGCTACTTGCGAACACGAGAGAGAGCGAACACATATTGTAGCGGTAGGATCGCACGAGAGATGCTGCAGCGTGGCAGCTGAATCTGTAACCGACTCGCTTGTAATCGCGAGAGACGGTTTCTCGCTTGTAATCGCGAGGGGCGATTTCTCGCTGAAAATGCGAGAACTGATGGCGGAAGAACCGCGCAAAATGTGCTGCTGCGTGGCAGCCGAAAGCGGGATCGACTCGCTCAAAGAGGCGAGAGTCGATTTCTCGCGTGGGATGCGAGAATTGGCGGCGATGTAACCGCGCGAATGATGCTGCAGCATGGCAGCTGAAGGCGGGATCGATTCGAGCTTGCGAATCGGGGTGTCGATGGATTCGATGGATTCATCGACCAGCGGCGGTGAAACCGAGCTACTTAGAAAATGTTCCCGGTCGTTCTGGAGTTGAACGTTGACTCGATTTTTATTTGAGTCGCTTGAAAATTCCCGTTGAATGGAAGATTCGACGGATTGTCCGGAATGTTCCGTCGATCCGTCGTGAAGAGGAGGCTCGATTGGATGAGCGGATTCACATGCGACGTTCGTTTCCGGCGACTCTGAGAAGTCTAATCGCGGAATTTGAACGAACGTCGCGGATGTAGGACGCGGTAGAAGAGAGAAGTTGTGAGATCCGCGCGATTCGAGATGATGGCATACGATATTGAGAACGTGCCAGTACTTTGAAGAAACCTTGGTCAATCAACCTTCAGCGACGTAGATAGGCGACGATCTATCGAGATCGTCCAGAATCTCAAAGTGTGTCTCCTTGAAAAGACGCCATGTTCCGATGAGGTCGTCGTGGAATTGCTGTAGCTGCTCCCTAGACGGTGTATGCAGCTGCAGGTAGACGTCGCAGGCTTCGAAATAGGCAGCGATTTTGGCCTGATTCGAGATGCGACTGGCGGTGGCAGCCTCGATGTGGGATGTTGACTGGAGCTCCTGGTTCATGATGACGGATGCACTCACAGTCACCCGCGGAAGAGTTCGCGAAGAGTTACGAGAGTTAATGTTAGTGCAGATGAGCTGCACTTGGCGGAAAGCGGAAGTTCACTACCGAGCGTCACTGTTCAGAGTTCGAGATCACACTCCACGATCCGGCTCGAAGGACCAAATAATGCTGTTCGAGCTACTTGCGAATACGAGAGAGGAAGAGCGGGGCCAGGTGCGAAGTGCGTAACAGGACTTAACGTTTATTTAACACTTGTAATAATTAATAATTCATTCGGGTGTAACAATAAATAGACTGAGCGCAATGACTGATTGAATGATTAGTTATGCCGGGTAACGAGTATCGAGCTTAATTGAGCGGGCCACTAGCGCAAGTGGACTTAGAAATTGCGCGAGAGATTGGGCGCGTAATACCGGAGACTAGTTGTTCTCGCGGGAGATGAATTTTATCTCGCTTGATACCGCAGACGCGTAAAATCGCGCGGGAGACCGAAAGACGCGGTAATGCCGGGACGCTGATGGCCGCTCGGCTGTTCAATCGAATCTAACGAAACGGCAGAGCGATTCAAGTTAGGAGCTTCGGGATGCTGGAATCGGGGGAGGAGTTTTTTAGGAACGTCGTCGAGGATCGGTTAAGACAAAGTTAGAATGCATTTACAAAGAGCGATGATTGGCTGCAGGATAGTGAGAAGGGGAAAAGTTTATGCACTTTTGAGTCGTAGGTGGAGAAAGCAAAAATGGGCTAAAGGACGACGAATTCTAGGAAAGGACCAACTCAAGGGCTACAGGACCACGTTCATAGAAAAGTACTTGACGGTCTGAGTCCATGTTTTAGAATTTGAGGTTTTAAGTTATGGACCTCAAGAGCGAGACTTACGTGAAACGGAGAAAGCGAAGAGGGTCGCGGATAATGCGAGCTATGTAAGAAATGATAGAAGGCAGACACGGACTAGAGGAAAAGAACATCCAGGTCGCTGGGAAAGAATACCCTGCCCCGGGGGTTCGAGGGTCGCCTCTTACTCTTAACGGACGGCCAAGCGCCAGAATGTCGGACGGGTCGTCTGGTCCGCTTGAGTATCGCTAAGATTCGATATGGTATTAGCAATGGATAATTGAAGTTTGCGTATTGGCTTGAACATAAAGCGACCTTTGTTTGTCTTTTTCTTGAAACATACTTTCCGTTGCAGGTTGAGCAACCGCGGCCAAATAGTCTCCGGTTAACAATTTTAGAAAATCTTCGGTTAAAACTCGTTTTTGTTTATTATGTTTGCGAATCCACATAGATACCAATAGTTTACCAACTTGTTTGAGTAATGTACCGAGAGCAGTCGCCAACGATGGCACCTTAAAGCCGGTTCTTGATTTATTTAAGCCGGCTAAATTTTGGATAACAGTAATACACGAGTCGTAATTTTTCGGATAAAGACTGATTTTAGGTCATCGATATTATCATTTATTCTTTTCAATTCAAGAAGAAAGCGGCCAAGTTGTCGTAATTTCTGACGAATCATGTCATAATTCCGTGGATCTTGGTACTTGTTACAGAGTTTGTTTGCAAAAGAAATTGTAAGTTCATCATAACGAATAACCCGTGTCACACGATCGTCTGTTAACGTCGGAAACACTCGTGTGCGAAGAGTGTTACATGCGAGAGCATGTATCCGGCTTTCTACTTTCCGGGCACTCGAAAGAATATATCTGCATCTTGTACTATCTCTCTTGCTACAAATCCTGTAGTGTCGATGAAGAGTTGTTTTTAAGTAACTGCCTTTGCATAGTTTACATGTGGTATAATCGGTTGCGTTTTTAAAACAATTTTTATTTGGACGTCTTATCACTTTCAGTTCGCCGGTATTAATTTCTCTGTTGATATTGAAATGATACTGGCCTCGTTTACGAATCTTATTAATAATATCTTTTCGTTCCTTGGTTCCTTTCGGAAGATCGATAAATGATTGGACCTCGTGTTCATCGGCATGGTGCCGTGCTAGGTGGCGATATAATTTAGTTTGTTCGGTATTACAAAAAACGCAATAATCTTTTTTAATCCCTGAGTGTATGCTGTTAACAAACATTTTTTCGTTGTCTGGCGCACTATGCCCGACATTGCATGCTTCTATATATAAGTCCAAAGCGAACCAATCCTTTGTGGAGTGGTTGCCATTATTTTGCGAATTTGCGTTTAAGACACCCGGCGATGATTGAACTTCTTCACTAGCCTCAATATAATCGTCAGATACACACGAGGAATCGGGAATATATGATTTGTCAGTGCCGCTGCTATTGGAATTCGAACATCTGGTAGATTCATCATCTTTAGCTAAAATAAGAAAAATTGGAATGCTGGGTCATGCCTCGACGTTTATCATTGCATTGTATTCTCTAACCTTCTCGTATATTTTCTAAACCCGTCTTTGATACAAAAGAATTAACTTCATTATTGACATCTGCTTTCTGAATCACGTTTACATTATCCTTTTCAATTTCAAACATTTGGGATTCTATTAATGGTGTGAGA
>NW_019395414.1:0-7706 GCF_000612105.2 Orussus abietinus | reverse complement strand
TGAAGTAACACAATTTACTTCCAATGCTTATTACACTAGTTCGCGCGACTCTATAGCACTTTGCAGTAAATTCAACTATGATCTTTGAAGTAACACGATTTACTTCCAACGTTTATCACACAACCAGTTCACACGACTCTATAGCACTTAGCAGAAAATTCAACTATGATCTTTGAAATAACACAATTTACTTCCAATGCTTATCACACTAGTTCGCGCGACTCTACAGCACTTTATAGAAAATTCAACCATGAACGGCGAATAGCATTTAAAGTTTCCGTGACGAGTACAATAGAACCGAACACGCGAAAGAAACCGCGTAAAGTGTTCCATGAAATAACGTTGCTCATTACTGTATTCAGTTTTCCGTTTATCAGAGAATATTTAACGGCGATGAGCGTACTCCCCCCCCCCCGTTGTCAAAGTACTCTTTTACGATACCAAGGCTAATTCGTAATCATTAAAGACTGGTCATTATATTTGTTTTGGCAAATTGAGAAGCATAACTCAATGTAGATTGATAATTGAAACTTTATAACTACGGTTATAAAAACAGAACAAATATAATTATTTAGTATCAGTGACATGACACAAACTTGAAAATTGCAATCAGGTAATGCAACTTTGTTACTTATGGTTTTTCCATGAATTTCCTTCATACTGTTAGTAATTTCAAGAAATACTATTCTTTGTTGCTACTTCTACAGAATTATTGATAATTTTATTTTCCACTTGCATAGTCCTGTTCATTAATTTCAAGATTATCTATAGCAAAACTCTGGCAAATGAACTAAAGTATTTAATTTTAATCATCGAATGGCTGGAATTTTAAATCTATCCGTGAAAACATAACAGAACAACAAAGCTTTGAAACCGAGTGCAAACCTTAAATGATACAAAAATGCACAAAAATGATACTAGAATTGTGATAAGGAACATATAGCATTCAACATAGATATAAGCAGTTTTTTTTTTTGTACAGAACAGCAGCTCAAAGAAATGTTACAAATATATACAAACAACTGTTAATTCATTAAGAATTAAATGATGTTAATTAAAGAATCTGACTGCAGTTGCACATTTTTGATCCTGCAAAAGATTTTTAAGATACTGACATCAATTTATTATCCTCTTGTCCCAAGTAAAAGTCGAAAAGCAAATACTTTCTTACAAAAACAATGCAATAAACGCAATGCGTTTCAAAAACAAAATTATCGTTAAAAAATAACTGTTTTCACTTGCACATTTTTGTTAACGGTGGTATACATTGTATGTTTTTCTAAGGTGTAATACATTGTATGTTTTTCTTCTTTGTTTAATGCAGCCATGTAAATGATTAAGGTACATAGGGCCCTATATACTATGTGAATAGCTTGTAACATACTGTTGTACAATTTTTCTAAGGCATTAAGTACTTCACATTAGGTATACAATACTTTAGTAAAATTATTAACGGGACATTCATGAGATAGAAAAACAAATAATTCAATAAGGGATAGTTGCATCAACATTTGAGTTAAAATCCAAATTCCTTAACGCGTAATTAGAGTTAATTACCCTACTGCAGGTGGTTATCAAACAATGGATTTTAATCTTCGGTTAGCTGAATTTTTGTCAAACTTGAATTACACTAATTCAAGATTAAGTAATCATAGGCAAGAGATTAACGCACTAATCACAATTGGTACAATCGGCCCTAAGTCTTTTTTTACCCCTTGTTGTACAAGTCAGACTCCTAGTACGCAATCCGGGCCAAATATGAAAATAACGAGTCAGGCTCGTAGTACGGATTACGATGGAAATAAGGAAATCTTGAATTAGACTCATAGTAAACATTAATTCGAAAATAAACACAAGTCTGTTTGCCTCGAGTGATATTGTCCCTCAATTGGGTCCATGCGGTGCCAAATTAAATCACAGATCACCAGGTTAAGTTTAAAATACCCTAAAATACTTTTGACCGTATGATTTTCAATATTCTATAATATATTGATAACAGAGGTACGCACACGTGGGCGCCCACACAAATGAGAGAGAAGCACAATGTTATTTCACAATATGTTAAAACATTTTAAATTACCAAATGCTTTGAAATAATCATTTTATCAAAATTAGAAAATAACAAATTGTTCATATCTAAATGACTCTATAGCATTTTGCAGAAAATTCAACTATGATCTTTGAAGTAACACAATTTACTTCCAATGCTTATTACACTAGTTCGCGCGACTCTATAGCACTTTGCAGAAAATTCAACTATGATCTTTGAAGTAACACAATTTACTTCCAACGTTTATCACACAATCAGTTCGCGCGACTCTATAGCACTTTGCAGAAAATTCAACTATGATCTTTGAAGTAACANTTTAAACAAATTTCACTTTTTAAAAGCAACAACCACTATTTTACATAGAACTTTAATATACTGATTAAAATTAGTAGACAAGAAAATGGGACTGTTATCAAATATTCAATCAATACGCTACTATGTCTTCAGCCACATAAGAAATATACAACAATCACAGACAAATCATAACTTAATAAAGTACATAGGAGTATTCAACACATGTGATAAGATAAGAAGGAACTGTGCTTCTTATTAGAACAAAAGTAGTAATATGCATGACTTGATTAATTTAACTTGCATAACTTGATTAAAAGGACTTGAATTTAATTGAACCATAATGGGTTCAAATAATAATGCTAAAATATATTTCTTGTTAAAGTTTTATTTTCTATAGGTTTCATACCAGATTCCAGAGATATTTCGTCATGATTAGTTATACACTTTCTTTCCTCCAACTTCTCGGCATTGTGACTGTCCATCATTACCTACAACATGTGTAAAACAGTTGAAGAAATCATCTCAAATCATGTGACGTACTGTGTCATACAATATCTAAGTAGCCTTATCAATGATTTTTCATATACATCCTTTGTACTACGTCATCTTTGCTAAGCATATAGATCCTTTGTGTTATTGTGTACACCAGATACTAAGGACTACATATGCTAGTTCTTTCATATGCGTTAACATTTAAATATATAGACAATAAAATATATATACTTTTTTCATTTCAATGAGCTCACACATCCTTGCAATTGAATTAATTGATTTAACGTATGTATAATAGATTAAGTGTAAACAATAAAGTAAAAATTATCTTACTATTTTGTTTCACGAATAATATATTATAGCATTAACACCTTTTAATAAATTATGTGCAATTTAAAATCATATACTGATAAAATACGTTTTAATCTGAGATAAAAGCAAACCAGTCTGTCAATTAGAAAACAATGTTATTCAGTAATCAAAGCATTTTGATTGAGATCCACGAAACATTTCTTTCAACCTTCAGTCATTAAACTAAATTTCGTCAAACTATATCCAATTTTTTCATACACTACCCTACACTATTTTTTCAGCACACTTGTCCTTTTTTCTAAATAATTTAAACCCAAATAATCAAGATGTTAACAATACTTAATGTTAGTATAACCTCGAGTTTAATAATATATATATTTCAATCCCAAATCCATCTACTAGTCATTCGAAAATCTAAAGATCTTACAGAAGAAACTGAATCTTACCATATATTTTAAGTCCAACACATTTTAATGGAAACAATAACACCAACACGACGGTCTCTGCAATGGTTCAGCATTTGAAAAATCCACACGACTCTTTGATCAGCAGTTTAGCAGCTGGATGGTGGGTGTGTTCCGACAAAGAATACAGAAGTCTCCCATCTGTATTATTTGATTCCGATCAACTAGAAGTGTAGCAAATTGTTGATATATCTCTAACTTCTGACACATTTAAACCTCCAATTCTGCCTCCTCCTTATCTAACACTTAATGAAAATAAAGTCTCTAGGGGCTGATAATATTAACGTGTGACATTCAATCGATAAGTGAAAATAACAAGCCTTCTGTCGTCCTTTTTGAACGTCCTACCAAAGAATACAGAAGTCTCCATAGAAGCCCACTCGCCGTGTTCACGCTTGATACCCAAGAAATAGTCACCAAGTAGAACGCTGGATGGCAGCACGGACAACCTGAAGCATTACAGAGCGAGGGAAAGAGCATGGACGGCGTGAGTTGCCATTGAGTGAGCATATATGCTTTAAGTGGGGGGTTCGTACCCCCCACCCCCTGCCAACATTCCCCGCTTCGCCGCACTCTGCATCTCAAGACGGGGCAAAAAACAGATTTAGACTCGAGATACCATCGAAGGCTCTAGAGCAGCCCGTTGACTTGTACACTGGACTCCATCGATGGTTTCCTCCTGGTCCGCACTGCCCTCTCCGACCGCGCAGCGTACTAGCGGCGGGAGCAGCGCGGAATTTATATCGCCCAAGGGGTAGAATGGATTTCCTAAAGAAAAAAAAAATGTTTATAAACAAAAACAATTGATGATAATTATTTACATATTATTGTGAAGTGTCCCTGACCCACTTAACGTAGTTTTTCTTAAANAATGTAATTCGTTAAATATATAGAAAATATAGGACAAATATTTTGTGCTACTAGGGTAAAATGTCATACAATGAAATTGTTCAAAACTAATGATAACGATAAAACTCGCTAAGAATCATTTGAAATCAGTGAGAGGTCATCCGGTACATAGGATACCGCAAGAAGAATGTTAGAAATCAGTGAAACATTGTTACAAACATTTTAATGCTAAACGTTACTTTTTATTGATTGATATTGTTCTTTGTCATATGGAATCAATGGCAAATCAGTCCTCAAAGAACATTGTTTTGCCTCATTTTTTAGTGAAGAGCCTCTCGGTTCCGAGTTAATTGTACCGTCAAGTTTACGTACATTACAGAGTTTCTCGCTTTATGGCAAAATGACGTTACCCGAGAATGGAGATTATGAAATTCGCGATTCGCCGAAGCGCTCCTGGACGTGGAAAACTTTCCGAGAACAAAGAGTCACCTTACGCAGTGACGTTTTCTCGAGTTTTCCGATAAGTCACTGGGATGCACTTTCCTGCTGGACCGCAGCAAAAATCCGGTAAAAATTTTTTAAGAACATTTTGAAGTGAAAATTCTTATGGCACGATAGCACGTATATCTTCTCATGTAATAAAAGGGATCCGAAAGGTGAAACCTTTTTTGCAAATAATTATTTTTTATATTCATTTTTATGTTTTAGGATTAACCCAATATACGTAAATTCTATTTTCACAGTTCATTGCTATTTATATCTACCTTTGTATATTACAAGTTAGACAATCTGAGTAAACGTTTTCGATAATATCGGCGTGTTATTCTCTCAGTTAATTAATGTCATTTAATATGTCAGTGAAATAGAAATAATAAACACGAAATGAAAATAATTATGCCCAAAAAAGCCAGATATAAATAGTAGCAAACTGTTGATTAATTCGCTTTTACTGTATCTATCACTAAAGAATTAACGGTGTAAAAAATCTACTGTCTTACAAGTAGACAGGGGACATTGTAGGTACTTTATGATTCTGAATCAGTCGTTTCAGCGACATATAAGTCTTTGTCCGTCAAACTGCATATCCGGTTACTCATTTAACATTTATCGCCGTTTATCAAAAGACTTCTCATTTGCAAATATCAGTGAACCTGCCGTATCATTTTCCGTGAAGAAAACGTATCTGTTGATTTATAGCCGGTCAAAAACTTTAATAATCTTGAAATGCTTTCGCTCGCTGCGAAATGCAAATTCGATATTTCCCGAATAAAAATCAATTCTCTTTTTACAGCGTGTCAAATATTATCAGAGGTGAAAAAAGTACGTGAAATGTATTTAAGAAATCAAACGAGTCTTAGTTTTCTTAGTATTCTTAAATATTTACGATTTATAGCCGGTCAAAAACTTTAATAATCTTGAAATGCTTTCGCTCGCTGCGAAATGCAAATTCGATATTTCCCGAATAAAAATCAATTCTCTTTTTACAGCGTGTCAAATATTATCACAGGTGAAAAAAGTACGTGAAATGTATTTAAGAAATAAAACGATTCTTAGTTTTCTTAGTATTCTTAAATATTTATGATTTCATGCCTTTCTAAAGATGACCGATACCGACTTAACGATTGAACCACATGGCCGTAATTTGTATGACTAATTTAAATTTAAGCACAGTTAACTGAAGTCTTGTCCGTGACACTCCTCTCTTATCAGATAAAGTGAATGACACATGAAATCGAAACAATTTGCCGACTGCGGTTCCATTTCATTCGCGATTCATTATAAGAGTCCTCCGGAAGTCTCCGGGACTTCGTAAACTCCATTGTGTCACAAGAGAAACGTGAGAAACATCCTTTCATTCATGTTTCAATTAAAATACTTTCCGTGGGCTGTAATCGAAGACTCGGTTGAGTACAAGGTCATGGGAAATTTGGCGATTATTATTAATTTAACATGATAATAAAATATATTTCTTCTCTGAGTTATAGATGAATGCGTGATTTCAACAAATGTTCAATTGAATAATTCACCACAAATTCAGAGGTTAATGCACGATATTCATTATTCAACTATTTTATAAATTGTAGGAAAATATACGGAAATAATTGTCTGTTTCCTACAAATAGGATAAGACATTTTTCATGGTTTTTCAGTGGTCTAATTTGTCATAAGTAATATTTTTTAGTAACTGCCTACCCCTGCGTTCAACTTTTATCGATGATTAACTTATTGACTTGTTAACCGAACAATGTATAAAATGATAGTTGTAAAAGTCAAGTTAGCCACGGGCCAAAGTAATTCTCCATTAAATGAAAGCATACTGTCCGTGAAGTTCTCGGTGCGACAATGACTTTTACATCAAAAGTTTACGTTACGATCGTTCTCGGGAGAAATAGACCGATAAGTGATCTACTTTTGTGACATTATGAAGTCCCGTCGTTACGTTGGCGCAATTAGACGGGGGACAATTGTCCGGCCAACAAGAAATGTCTGCATTCGTGGCAAGTCAGCCTTGACTTCACTTCTAAGTAGTTTAACGAAAACATTCGATAGCTCAAGTGTTCGCAATATCCCTTGACTCGTATCGCAAAATGTCAAGTGATCTTATCAGCACTTTTGCACAGTATAACGATTCTAGCTTTACGTAGCTTATAAATTTATTTTAGTGGATGATTTTAACGATGAGCCTGCAAACATACTCACGAAGTAAGAATGACCTTTACTCTCCTGCGAAAAATAATGGCAAGCAACAATACGATTCCTTGTTACGAAATATTCTAGAACAATTTTACATTAGGTTATAAAATAGCTATACAACACTCGCAGGTGCACCAATTGTTAACTTGTCTCAAAAAGTGACAGAAAAGCTTATTTGTATTTTCGAAAGCACCAACGATTACTTCTGCTTCTTTTTCTTACGGCAAAAATAATTAATCGTGTTAATTCAGCTCACCTAATATCGCTTTGTTTCAAAAGTTTGTATCCCCCTATTATTTCGGTCCACATCTTTGAAGTAACACAATTTACTTCCAACCCTTATAGCACTAGTTCGCACGACTCTATAGCACTTTGCAGAAAATTCAACTATGATCTTTGAAGTAACATAATTTACTTCCAACGCTTATCGCACTAGTTCGCGCGACTCTATAGTACTTTGCAAAAAATTCAACTATGATCTTTGAAGTAACACAATTTACTTCCAACGTTTATCACACAGTCAGTTCGCGCGACTCTATAGCATTTTGCAA
>NW_019395413.1:0-7655 GCF_000612105.2 Orussus abietinus | reverse complement strand
GAAAAATTGACCGTTTTAAGGTGATATAGAAGGGTGATTAAATGTATAATGAGATTTTCTCTATTTAAAAATTCATCGAAACGACTTGAAACTCCTGTTCGGAAAAATTTTGATTTTTTTGGCGAACGCCAGTGAACACGTGGAATTTCACTCGGGTGTTCGCATTCCTCCCTCGTACGCGTAGTTTTATCTCCGATCGTAGTTGTAGCTGCACTTGTATTTGTATTTGCGGAGACCTAGGGAGCACACAAAGAGGGGAGTATTGAAAAGGGAGTAAGAAACCGAGACCGAGGGGGGTGGTTGCGAGCAGAATCCCAAACTCGGCTCCGAAGAAAAGAGGAGCGGCGGAAGATACGGGTGAGAGAGGAGGACAGACAGATGCGGCTCTACGTGCGTTGGAGAGAGACACAACGAGAGACACCGGATAGGCGAAAGGAGAATCAGACTCGGCCCGAGGAGACGCGGTTTGTTTCTGGACAGAAAAGCTCTCTGGCCGGATTCGGACAAGAAGAGGAAACAATTGTTCTTGTATGACGTTTTTTCTTTCGCGATCTTGTTATCTTGTTTCTTTTACTCGAGGGGAAGTACGCATTTCTGCGTAATTGGGTGAATCTCGAGGCTATTGTTAGAAAAATGATTCGACTGTGTGATATAAATATGAACATTTTTTTTATTCGTATTTATTCAAGCGGAATATAGTAATACGTTTTTATTGAATTCGATTTTGTATTTATGTATGAATAATATTCGGTACATCCAATTCGGAGAAAAGTTTCTATTAATATTACCTTAAGGTGGATCTTTAATTCATTTTAATACTTCACCCCAAAAAATGAAATTCCACGCTTGTCAAGATCTTCCTTAATTCCTCCACATTTACAAGATGAAAATGTCAAAGAATTTGGTTGATCGAGTTCGGAGAAAAGCTTCTTAAATCATTGAGGCCTTCGGATATGCTGCTCTCGTACCACCTTAATGTATTAAATGCAACCGAGGGGGGGATCGAAAAAACGCATACGCAGGATATAGGAAGTTTGCCGGCCCTCGGTCCGCCACGGAAATAAAGCCGCTATTTCCGTGGGAAATAAAACCGGACCGTCGACTCAACGAAACGTTCTTTACCGGGTATTTTGGATGGCCCTCCGCCTTTGCGGCCGCGTCTAAAAAGGGTTATGAAAACATTTCCCCATCCGTTTCTCTTAAAGCGTTCCCCTGTCCATTCCGCTGCGTCTGGCGTGTCCCAAAACGAATGGAGAGTGCATCTGCGAGTCCGTTGCACCGGCTTTGAAAACGATTCCCCTCCAGATCCAGAAGAGTTTCCGCCCGTTCTGCCGGCCTTAAGGTGATATGAAAGTGACGTCAAAGAGGACTTATCTCCGACCTGGGTGCACCGAATTGTTTTAAACCTTACAATGTGAATGTGGAGATTATTATGAAGGTCCTGGCACTCGCGAAATTTCAATTTTTTCCAAATTTGTTTATAATATTTAAATCATTTTTTTTGTGAAAATTAAATTTTATTGATGTCGCGAACTTTATTAAAGCTTCCATATTCACATTGTAAAGTTTGAAGCTATTCGGTACATTCAGTTAGGAGAAAAGTTTGACGCATGATTGACCTTAAGGTGATATGAAAGTGTCGTCAAAGAGGACTTATCTCCGACCTGGGTGCACCGAATTGTTTTAAACCTTACAATGTGAATGTGGAGAGTATTATGAAGATCCTGGTACTCGCGAAATTTCAATTTTTTCCAAATTTGTTTATAATATTTAAACAATTTTTTTGTAAAAATGAAATTTTATAGGTGTTGGGATCTGCCTTAAAGCTTCCATATTCACATTGTAAAGTTTGAAGCTATTCGGTACATTCAGTTAGGAGAAAAGTTTGACGCATGATTGACACTTCAGATGTAAACAATTCGCATCAAATCTCAACTCCCAGAATCATCACCGCGCATCTTTCATTATTTGAATAGATCTAACGTCATTTTATACAAAATCCACGGTAAAAATCCAATACCCAAGTCTCACATCCCAGAATCGCGCATCGTTCATTATTTTATTAAATATAACGTCATTTTATAAAAAGAATCCACATTACGAATCCAATACTCAAATCTCACTCCCAGAATTATCATCACGCATCGTCCATCATTTTATTAAATATAAGGTTATTTAATAAAAAAAAATTACATTACGAATCCAATACTCAAATCTCACTCCCAGAATTATCATCACGCATCGTCCATCATTTTATTAAATGTAACGTCATCTTGTACAGGATTCAGAGTAAAGATCCATTACCCAAATCTCAGCTCCCAAAATCATGGACCGGTCCGTAAAATATATATACTTTATATTAATATATTAATATATATATATATTAATGATATTACACGACTCGGCGTATCGGCGACGAGAAAAATTGACCGTTTTAAGGTGATATAGAAGGGTGATTAAATGTATAATGAGATTTTCTCTATTTAAAAATTCATCGAAACGACTTGAAACTCCTGNTTATTTTTATTTCCAAAAGAGAATTATGCGGCGCACCAGATATAAAAGTATATATCACAGGGTGAAAAAATGACAGTACACCCCGCTCTCAATTTACCCGGTTAATTAAAACACAATTTACGCGGCCGGAAGAGTATACTCCCCTAGAACTGTTTACAAAGTGAGGAACAAAATTTACTTTAGTCTTTTAAACGTCATTACTTTTCTCTTTTTGCCAAGCTATTTGAAATCTCTATTTCCAAGTACTGATATGCACTGGCTTTCATTTCCAATGTTTCTACCTTCGGTACCAAGAGACACATTATGCGAGCCAATTTTCAATTTGCGTAATACGAATCCACGTGGAAGCGATATCCCGAGTAAATTGAGGGACGGGTGTATCCGTTTTGTAAATCTAATTAGCATAGAAAGGCGAGTGTAAACATTTTTAGCTGCTCTTTCCAGAATCGCGCCGGCCCTTTTTAAAGGCACGTTAAAAGTTACCTTTCCCCCCCCCCCCCCTGGAAAATAAATAAACAACGAACGCTCGGGTAATGTTTTTGCCCCCCTTGGCAGAATTAGTGTTTCCTGCTGGGCAAAAAGCACCAGCACGCTGGGAAATGTTGCGGAAAATTCTCTACCCTATTTTCTGCCCGGAACACCCGCGGCTCGAAATGTACCTTCGCGGCCCCAGGAGGTTTCTCCTAAACATTGTCCCCGGTTTTTCGAGAGATATTTTTTTTGTTTTTCCTCTTGATTTTTTTTTTTTTTTTTTATGAACTCGGACCATGCCGTACTCTGTTTACTCGCATTTGTTGGCCGTGTACCTATATTTACTCGAGAAAGCATGACCGAGCACTGTACACTGGGCGTTTACATGTGCATTACCCGACTGTGCATGTATTTCACCTATTTTTTTTATTTATTTATTTTTTTTTTTCTTATAACTCTCGCTTTTAGTCTATTACATGAACTTTTGCTTTCGATATTTTCATCGAGTACGGACAGGATATTTAAATTCTTTTTCTTTTTCTTCTCCAGTAGGACAATGGGCCTTTCATACTTTTTCCATTTATTTATGTAGATTGGCAGGTTGTTAATATTGACATTGCACTTTCGTCTTCGAGATTTTCATTAATGACCGGCGAGGCATTTAAATCGGTATTTTTTTTTTTTTTCACTCCCAAAACTTCGGATCCTGCGAATTTTAGTATTTTTGTTATTTCTCGTTATTTAGTATCTCGGCGAGTTGTTAATTTCGACAATGTAATTTTGCATCCGATATCTTTATCGAGTACGAGCGAGATATTTAAATCGATATCCCCTCCCCCCAAAAAAAAACATTTTGTCAATTTTAATATCTTCTTGTTCAGCGAATTGATGTGTTATTAATGTTGCCAATTAAATTATAGAGAATTATGAAGGTACAAGATAAAAATAATAAATATAGTATCGGGAGGCGAGAATTTGTTTATTCTCTTCGCGTAATTTATTTATTCTCTTCGCGTAATTAATTTATTCTCTTCGCGTAATTTATTTATTCTCATCGCGTAATTTATTTATTCTCTTCGCGTAATTTATTTATTTAGACGATTCTGTTTTCACTCCTAGGACAAATCACCACCTAAAACAGACAATGGAAATAGCGATGAGATTAATGGCGGAATTTCTAAGTGTATTGAAAAATCACCCTAGGTGTATAATTTGCGTTTGCGATTTTTTTAAAGTCGCCTTGTTGTACACTTCGAGGACAGTCTCACCTTCGTTCTCACCTGTGGAGTTTTAGGTCCCGGATTATTACGATAGCTCGTTTGTGTAACGAGTTTCGCCTCGGGCCTCGGGAAAACTGCCCTTGAGCGAGCTTTATTAAAAGTCGGCACTAACCTTCCGCAACTTGGACCTTGGCACATTCGCAGTTGCATGATTGATGACTGTTCACCTCATTTTTTTCCCCTTCTCTCCCCTTTTTCTCTCCTCATTTTTTTTTACCAGGGACCCGATTCCCGAGTTCATACACGGAGGGAAATAATAGCCTTAAGGCGAAGTGAAACCCCCTTCAAATCAGTCGATTCGAATACAACACTTTTTTTTAAGGGTATTAGACCAAACATGGGTTGTGAATAATAACGAGGAGTGGGATAAATGTTTCTTTTATTTCCTCGTCCGGGTTAGTTGTAAAAGGTAACAAAGAGTGCAATACGTGGAGCCGGATAAATAAATCTAATTCAAATTGTGTTTTTATTTCTTTTTCCATCTCGTTGAAAAACATTTCTATTACACGCAAACTGTGAAATGTAACGAGTGGCAGGAATAATGATTGAGAAACTTCGATCGTTTGGACGTGCCAGGTGATAGGCCGTGATAAGACAGAACCGATTTGCAGATTATTGTGATGCCGATTAGGTGAAGTCGATTATTGGTACCGATGATGGGATAAAGAAGATGGATTGAACAATTTCGGTAAAATCGTGAAAGGGTGGAAATGAAATTCTCCCCTTTTTCTCGGGACATTGTGATCGCTCGATTTTGATCATTCATAGTTACATCGGTCATAATTCCATTTTGATTTCCAACATGGCGTTTATTATCAAAGTCGAGCCCGTAATTGGTGCGCAATTTCTTTTGTACTGCCTCGACCTGAATCTGCGCGTCATCAAATTCGAAAAAATAACAATTGTAATTCCTGTCGTCCTACACGCTTCTTTACCGCCTCGACCTCAATCGGTTATCATACTCGAAAAAAATAACAATTGCATAACTTCTGTCATACTACCCGTCTGTCATCTCGACCTCGATCAATGTATTATCGCGATCGACAAAAATCACATCGATCGACACTTTATTGGAATTGACAAAAAAAGGAACGATATAATTCCTTTTGTCTTGCGAGATTTTCCGCCGACTCATCGAAACAACCAAGTTGTTATGTTGGGAGATTTAAAAGAATTCCAAGTTCCGTAACTCCTCTTTCACTGTATGCTCAGACGACTTAACCTCGATCAGCTGATTTTGACATTTCGTATTTTCCGTCCGATCCGTCTCGATCAGCTGATTTTGACATTTCGTACTACTGCAGCCGCGGACTTAACTTCTATCAGTCCTGCTGGTTTCTATGGAAACTGTATCTAATAGTCTTCGTCTCTTCTTTAATGGGATCACGTTATCTTACTCGAAAGAGTTAAAACAATCTGAAATATCATAATTTCTCCCTCACTGCGCGCTTATTCAACGCCGCTACATCGATCAGCTGATTTTGACGTCTGGTTGGCCGCAGTACAAAATCATTCGCAAATTCATATATTTCATATTTCCCTCCGTCTCATTTTCATTCCCCATGGATACAATTCGCCTTATCACGCTAAAAAAAAATTAATAACTCCTCTCCCACCGGGTGCTCTCGATCAGCTGATTTTGACGTCTGGTCGGCCGCAGTAGAGAATTATTCGCATATTCATATATTTCATATATCTCTCCGTCTCATTTTCATTCCCCACGCATACAATTCGCCTTATCACGCTCGAAAAAAAATAGAACAATAATCCTAGTTGAATAACTCCTCTCCCACCGGGTGCTCTCGATCAGCTGATTTTGACGTCTGGTTGGCCGCAGTACCAAATCATTCGCATATTCATATATTTCATATATCTCTCCGTCTCATTTTCATTCCCCACGCATACAATTCGCCTTATCACGCTCGAAAAAAAATAGAACAATAATCCTAGTTGAATAACTCCTCTCCCACCGGGTGCTCTCGATCAGCTGATTTTGACGTATGGCTGGCCGCGGCCGCCGAGTGGAGGTTCGCCCGTCCTCCCAGAATCCGCTCTACCCTCCTCGGATCGGCCAGTCCACGCGTGGCATATACGCGTTCATTTACATATACACGCGATTGTAAACAATGGCCGGTAGAGGCCCGACCCAGATTCTAAGCCCACGGTAGAAAGCGGACTATCTTGCATAATCCCGGCCCGGTGCGCGCGCACTGCTCTCGGGAAGCCGTAAAGGCTTGCTGATAGGACTCCGCTCGGCAATGACAACGTCACCGCCGACAATTGCGACGGGTCTGGACAATTGTCCAAACAAAAAGTACCACACCGACCGCCCCCTGTCCCTCAGCTTTGCGGAAGGGATCGTAATTACGCCAATGACGGAAAGTCGAGCTCTCATATTTCGAACAATGTACAATTTCCAAGGCTCTAATATGAGGAGCGAACATGTCAGGACAATTGCACGACAATTTGGAACACTCTGGTAATCGATAAACTCGCATCTCAACGAGATGAAGGTAAAAGAAAAAAGTGTCGTACACGCTGCTATGCTAAAAGTATGGTAATACGAGGCCTCGGAGTGACCATTTACTCGGCCCGGAAATCACAGATGGCGCCGGGTGTCAGTCTGCAATCAGGGCCTCAAAAACCATGATTCCAGAGGATTTGCGGGGTTTTACTTGGATTTCTTTATAATTATCGTACAAAAACGACAGGTGGAGTACGCCATTTGGTACAGTACCCAACGTAGCTCGACAGAACTGTCACTATCAAGAACCGACGTCGATCAAGTGCCTCCACGCGTTTCGCATCACCTTACGTGACGTGAAATTTCAATTCTTTTCAAATTTGTCTATAGGTATTTTAAAAAATAGTTTACAAGAAATGATATTTCCCGAGTTTCAGGACCTACACGTTGGGGTCTCCATATTCGCGTTTCAAAGTATGATATTCGCGTTTCAAAATATGATATTCGCGTTTCAAAATATGATATTCGCGTTTCAAAATATGATATTCGCGTTTCAAAGTATGATATTCGCATTTCAAAGTATGATACGATCTGAGACACCCAGTTCGTAAAAAAGTCTTATGAACGATTGAGCTCTCGGATTCCACTTTCACATCCCCCTTATCGAAACTCCCGACGTCACTTGTTCATTTTCCCTCTACCGCGGGACTTCGACTACGTGTCGCTACAGTAATTGTAACGAAATGACTACTTTTATCCGTGTCCGGGAATCGCTTCTTGCCACCTCGGAAAGTAGCAGCGCCGCAAAACGCGTCGGTGCCAGGCACGGAGATTCCGCGAGGTTCGGTTCTGCCTATAGGAACCTTCCCCTGCATGGGGTAAGGTGGAGAAGGTAGGGAAGGTGGAGGAGGCGTGGGGGGGGG
>NW_019395412.1:0-7764 GCF_000612105.2 Orussus abietinus | reverse complement strand
CTAATGCCACGGCTTCCTCGGCAGTGGCTGTGGCCTGTCCACCGCGCGAGGCCTGCCACCCGTATCTCTTGGCGCCTCCGGGCCTCACCAGGTCGATCATCTCCAAATCGGGGCGCTGGGATCACCAGATCGCGGCCCCTTGCCGGAGAACTTCCTCGGTCGGAGCGCTCCACCCGGTTGGGAGACTCTCAATTGGTCCATGTACCTCTTTCCGGGTGGGCGTCCTTCCGGTGACCTCGCAGAATTCCCCCCGTGGGACGAGGGGTCCCACTCCCCGGAAGTTTTGGGGAGTCTGGGCCCCTGCCTCGACCTCCTCACGTCCCTCCCCTCGCTCGGTCCCGCGGGTGCCGAGGGGTCCTGGAGCAGAACGGCACCTTTACTAGTCTCCTCACACCATCCTTAGGGTTTCCCGGAGATCCCGTATCGTCTACTGCGGTCGTGGTCCTGGGACGGACGAAAATCCGTCACAGGACTGTTTGACCGTTGAATTATATTTAAGTCGAGCATCCGCTGGATTTCTAGATCTACGCTTTCTCTATGTGTCATTGGGACTGGATAGGTTTTTTGTCGAAATGGCTCGTGTTTTATTAGTTCTAACCGGTGCTGATAAATTTGGATTCGTCCCGGTCTTTTATCGAAAACCGCTCGGAATCTATGAAGGAGCTTAAAAAACCTTTTCTTTTCTTCGTCGTTGAGTCCGTTGCACTCGTCGACCTTTGTTTGTATTTCCTCCGAGCTGACCCACGGATCTTCTAATTTTCCGACTACTTGTATGAGGTGTGGTTGTTCTTTCGTCGCCTGTTCCAGCTCGCCGCTGTATGTTTCTTCCGCTGCATCCGCGGTTATTCTTCCGTCAGAGATTGGTGCAAGAACCGTTTCATTTCTTTTGTCTCTCAGCGTAACCGTGTGTGTTCCGAAATCTATGATTCCCTGCCACCGTTCAAGGCTATCTGCTCCCAGGATTCAGTTTTTAATTAATTTTGGAACGATTAAGTATCCAATGTGGACCTTTCGTTCGGCTATCTGCGTTTCCGCATATATTTGCTTCGTGAGCATTACCGGTTTCATTCCGGTGGCTCCTATAATCTGTGTCCTCCTAACTGGCAAGGTAGGACAACTCCCTAATCTTTCTTCATATTTTTTATATAACTGTTCCGAGATACATGTTACCTCGCTTCCGGTGTCTACAAGGGCTTCAACGGAGATATCTTCAATTTTTATTTGTACTGAGGGACATTTGATGATTTCGGTGTCTTGCGAATTTTCTTTTGTTCCTTCCAGAAGTTCTTCCCGCATGTCGCGAGCCAGAATGTTACAGCTTATTTCTTCTTTTTCCTGCTTTTCGTGATGATCCGTTACTGTCGGAAATTGGTATGTCGTAGTGTTTTGTTGAACTCCTAAGTATTCTTCATGGATGCGTTGCGTCGGTAATTCGGAGTCCGTTTTTCGTATTTCTTGTACCGATTCAATGCCTACTCGTTTCCCGACCGCTGCCAAGGTTGAGGTTCGTTGAGTCTTTGATTGTTACGGCCCTCTTCGTGTCTATTGTCTGCTTGTCCTACATTGCTTATTGTTATGTCGCGATTGTTTGTAAAGCGTTTTCTGTAATTCTCATTATTCGTCCGCGCGTCCTCCCTTCGGTGATTTGAGGTCGAAGCGTGCTCTTCTCGCGCATATCTTGTTGTTGGTCGTCGCGGCGTCTCCCTCTCCTTGTACTCTCGCTGCCGCGCGGTGTGTTGGTCCTCCGGGTACCGATATTCATGTTTGTATTCTCTTTTCTGTTCTTTAGGTGCGTACGATGCGGGTGTCACCTCCGTTTCCCACTCGTATGAATTCGCGGTGCGGCGGTCCTTGTTCCACGTGACATTTACCGTCCCTGCTTGATCAAACGTCTCCAATAGTTCAAGGAATTCCGAAAGTGTTCTAATTCCTCTTGAGATGCACGCGTGGTGGATCGTTTCGGTGTAATGCCTCGACAATTGTTTTATAATGTCTGCGTCGCTGAAGTTCGCAGATAGATCGCGTGCGCTCCCGAACAATTGCATCGCGTATTCTGTTCGCGTCAGGTTTGCTACTCTGCTCGTCCTTTTTGAGTTCGTGGAAGTTGATACTTGCCTTTTGTGCCAGAGTTTCTCTGTCGGGGGTTATCTTCATATTGTGGATTTCCGCTTTTCTCTTTGGTCGAAAGATTCTGTTTATTATGGGGAACATGTTTTTGGGATCGTTGTTTGAAATGCTTTGTATAGTCTCCCTCCAGTACTTGTTCACCGATTTAACGTATTCTTCTTATAAAGACTGCCTAGTTGCTGCCAGGAGCGATTTTAGCATTTTGAGTCGTTCGTTGCCATGATATCGAAACTTCCGGTAGATATTGTTAATTTTTGTAAGTAAGCAGCTCTTCTGTTTCTGTAGTTTAATTATCGTTTCGTTCGTGTACGCGTCCGTTCTGTCTCTGCTTTTGTATCTTTGGTATCGTTCGGTCCATAGCTGTAGTTATCTCTTCCTCTAACTGCAAGATGAATTTATCTATTTCGTCGTTTTTTAAGTTGACATCCTTCGGTATTTCCGTCGCGTGGTTTTGGTGTAGGTATCGTTCATATTTGTTCCAGTCTGCTTTTTTATAGTTTAGGGGTTGTCGGTCTACCTGAGATTCGAGTTCAAATGTCTCTTTAAATGGCATTGCTATTTTCGTCAACAAGGTGTTATGGTCGCTGTCGTAGGGTATGGTTCTCAGGTGGTTTCCAGATGTTAGGTCTACCTCTAGACGGCAATCTGCGATGCACACGTCCAGGTAGGACGGACCTCTGGGAAAGCTAGGAAGATCCGTTCCGTACAACTTCGCTTTGAATTCCATGTTATTATTTTCGAGCCATGAGTGTATAAAATTTCCTCGAGTGTTGTATATCTGGTTACCCCATTCCGGATGTTTTGCATTGAGATCCCCCGCTATTACGTAGAAAGTGTTTAAGTCGTTTAATTTTAGCGAGTCGAACAAATTTTGAAATTCCGTTCCGAACTCCCGGTGGTTGCCGTGTCTTCCGTATAAAGCTACTATTATCAGCTGTATATTTTTTCCCATTCCTATGCTAATACTTATTGATTCCAATACTTTGGTGTTGTTCGACGTTTCACAGTTTATGAGATTGTACTTAATCGGTTTCCTAATAGCTATTGCAACACCCCCTGCATATATTTTATTCGGTCTATCTTGCCTAACTAAATCGTAATCCTTGAATTCTAGTTTGTATTTCGGGCTGAGCTTAGTTTCACTCAGAAGTACTATGTCGGGTTTATAATTTCTCAGTAAATTGAGGAATGACGCTTTTCTTTGGTTTTTGATTAGTGAATTTACATTGATTGATATTAGCTTTATTTTAGCTAATCTTGTATTTTGTCTAGCCGAGCCTGTGGTCTGCATCGTTAGGCGTGAAATTGGGTAAGACTAGTCCGTAGAGTTCGTCTATTTTTCTTGAGTTTGCGCCTACGGACTCCTTTATTTTCCCTAATTGTTGTTGCAAGGCAAAGAGCATCCACATTGTTAGTTTTTCGAGTTGCTGGCTAAAATTCGGGTTTATGGCATCCGTTCTGTTATTTTCCCTAGGCTGCGAGGGTCCACTACGCGGGCCAACCTCGTCCCTGCTTTTATTGCTTATTCGGACGGCATCGGTATAGTTAACGCTGGGTCTGACGTACCTATTTACCTGCGCCACTTTTGTTTCCCAGGCCTCTTTTGTGTTTTTTAGCCTTTCCGCTATTCTATTCCTATATTCTATCTGTTTCGGGCAACCGCGATAGGACGCTGGATGTCCGTACGAATTGCATAAAACGCAAAATATTTGATTCCTGTCTAAGTCGTCGCCTTCCTTGACGATTGCACAATTACCCGGGGCGTGGGGGGCGTTGCACTTGACGCATCTATAATCTAAATTGCAATTAGATGCTACGTGACCTAGTCGCTGACATTTTTTACATTGCGCAGGGCTTGACTTGTTAATCTTTTCCCAATACACTGCTTGGTAAGCGACGCGTTTCACCTCCCGGAATTTCGATGGTTTGCTGTCGGCGCTTATCTGTACTAGCAGTATCGGTAATTTTATATTGTTTTTTTTTCGAATTTTGGGTGCTAAATCGGGATACTGTAAGAAATTTTAATTCCGACGACTCGAAATTTCGGAGTTCCTCGAAGATTTCTTGCGGTTCGAAGCTACCGTGTACTCCTTTTAGGAGAAAGGATTGCGCTTTTTGTTGTTTCGGGGTATATGTGAAATATTGAGCTTTTACCGATCCTAGCGTGTCTTTAAGCCTTTCGTAATCGTGCACGTTATCAAAGAACACGGCGTGCTTACCTTCGTTGTATTTTTTAATGTGAAAGTCCTTGATCGCGAGCTCCTTGGTCATCAAGTCCACGGTTTCCTTCACGTCCTGTCTAAAGACGTTGATGATATTGCGCATCACTCATACCATCGTACAGTAACCTCGTTTTGACGGTGAAATAAAGAAAATATAAGCAAAAGCTTACTAGTATACATTCTATGTGAGGAAAGGGAAACATGCATGTTTCTCTACAGTATATCTAAGGAGCATGCGATGGATGGACGTTTCTTTATCCCTGGTTCATAAAGCACATCTGATCGCACAAATGTATTTGTATTGATATGTGTTCACAGTAGTAGGAAGTGGCCGGTTCTGGACAGATTAGTATGCGTGCACACGTACACGGATACACACATATGCGCAGCGCCGGTCTATGCGTGTGCGTCCCCCCCCCTTCCCCTTGCCGACAAGCCCAAGACTTTTTTCAAAAATCAACAAAGTGGGCCGCCTGGAGGATCTTTTACCAACGAAGAAGTTGTCCGAGTTGGAAATTAACAAGGATTACAAAATTAGCGGCATCCGGCAAGTTCAAACCAAATACGGGATGAGATTGCTGGCGAGCATCGAGAAGAGCTTCTCGGTATTTCTACCGGCAAGGATGGCGAAGGCGTTGAAGGATGATGACGATACGTTTCAAAACATGACGCGTGCCGCCGAGGGGAATTGACTTATCATGCGGTACCTCTGTGGGCTCTATAACCATATCGAATTTCACTGTTTGGAGCGTGCCGAATGATGTTTGGAGTGTGTGTCAAATAAATACACATAACGGATTAACCAGACCCTTAACAATTTCACATTCTCAGCCGAACAATTAAAATGCGGAGCGTTATGATGCAAACATCGGGTGTTCGTCTTATTTCGTAACTTCTGCAACGACGGACAATCCAGATCCCCTAAGTCAACGATGCGATCGGGTTGTCCCGTGAGATTCTCTAACCACTTCTTCTTCTCCAATCCCTTAACGTAGATTTTGATAGCATGTCGCAAGATGGCTCGAAGATTATTCTTAGCTCTCTTATACGGTATGTAGCCTGAGGTCCAAGATATCCCATGAAAATTTCGTTCCAGCCACAAGTTCATGCACTTATATTTGGCCGGAAGACGTTCCCATGGGCACGGTGGTTGAAACAGGAACGTTACGGGCTCGGTGAAATAGTTATCGGTTCCAATTCGAGAAAACTCCTTTAAAACAAATTTATTTGACGGTTTCTTAAATCCCTGCAGATCTACGATGACCTCCATTTCTTTTTGCAAACTGTGCAGGAGGAAGCGATCGAGGCTTTTTATACCAACTTCTTCACCCCACCACTGATCGGATTGTACTCAACGATACGATCGTGCAGGATTAGGCAAAATGCCGATGTTTCGACGTGAAAATTCTTTTCAGCCTCAAATTCGAGGCGAATGTCAACCGGTCCGAACTTGAGGGATTCGTTTTGTTTCGAGCAATCGATGACGATCGGAGGTGCATGCGCCAAAAATTCATTTCTCTTTAACAGCGGCTCAGGGTCTTTATCGTAATACGACGCTTGAAAGTTTGCGTACATCTCATACAGCAGAGCAAACTGGTTGCGGGCAATGTCAAGGTTCAAACTTCCATAAGGGTAACATTACGAATTCAAAAAGAGTTTAACGTCTCTGACGTTACAGTGATCGAAGTGACTCGCGTTCTTGTCGTTCTTATTCTTTCTGTTCGTCTGGAAACCCAGGACGACGTATCGAGGTTTTTCCAACTGTGTCGACGTCTTGACGGTCCACACGTGTTTCGAAGTGGTGGGGAGAAGAGGATACTCGTACAACTCCCAGGTACGAAAGCTCATGGAGATGGGTGCATCTTTCTCGATGAACTTCAACAGTTCTATCTTTCGTCGATCCGAGACTCTCACGTACGGTATCAGCCACTCCAACTTCTGAATTACGACTTTGTATTCCTCCGTAGCAGTTTGCACGATCGCATTGGCGTCGCTCTTGGCCCTTGTCAGAATCAATTCGTGTTTAGCGTTGACGACGATCTTCCGATAATCCTCCGCGAATCCCAGTATCATGCTCAGCGGTATGGATACGTCGAAGTAACCGGCTGCATCGGTCAATTTCGTTTGCTCGGTGAACCAACCGGCGTTTTCCATCAATGCGCGTTGACCGGGTGTTAGGGAAAGGTAGCCCTTCATGAGACTCGTGAGACCAACGTTCTTGTTTCGATGGATCTCGATGGCGTTCATTTCATAGTGAATTTCCTCGAAGAGATGACAGATGGCATTATTGACCAGAGCAGTACTAGCAGTCACCGTAGACCCATCTTTCTTAACCAGCTTCCCGTATACGTGTAACGAACTTCTGCTCAGTAGTAAGCACAGGTCTTGGTGTTGAACGGAGATTTGAATATCGTCGCTGTTGTTGAACGTTGACGAGGCGTGAGGTTGGTGCGCATGCGTCTCGCAGTGCGCTATGGACTCGTCGAAGACTACGGGCATCCGAACGTTCAACGTTTCTTTCTCTATGGTAGACACCATATGAAAACGATGCAACAGCAGAACGGACGTTTTACTTGTCTCTTCCGACAACCTTAAGCCCCAGGCTTATTAGGAACAATACGTTTTGACGTTTTAACGCTTTGAGAAGCGGTCGATGACTGGATTCTTTTCGGCATATCGGTTTCCTATTATAGCCGCTACCGATCTTTCTATTGTAAACGATTCCCATTATTGCATATATTTAACGTGCAGTCTTATCGTTATGACCTCCCCTTGAAAATTCACCAAGTCTCCGTCCTGATCGACTATTCGAATCTGGAGATGATCTATGGTCTTGGTCGCGATCGGTAGGTAAATGACGTGCGATGGCACCTCTAGGATCTTATATCCCGGTGGTACGACCGGGAAGAATTCGTGTATGGTATGCACCTTACGTTCGTTGATGTAGGCCCCCGCAGTAATATTACATTCGACTCGCAAAGCGTTTAGTTTGAGAATGGTTACGGGTACGTCGGACGTATGCAATATATTGGCTTTCAAAACGCGTGGAGTGAAGCCCAATAGACGACCTATGGAATCGTTCGGTAGAAAATTGACGTCACGGTTACACCTAACTTCACTGCATAACGTATTATTGTTAGGTCTAATGTTAACGATAATATTCTTATCCTTCAATGCGCTCTGTACGTAGTTCTCAATGTCCTCTATCTCGTAGCTTCCAGTGGGTATAGCGATAATTTCATCCCCGATGTAAAACTTATTGTGACCGGTATCCACGTTAGGAATTGAATTGAAAGTTAACAGCTCGGTGAGACCGAGAGCAGAATTTTTATACGGAGAAAGTTCGATGGGAGGAAAATATTGAGTTTCGAGTACGGAGGAGGTACCCGATAAAGTCAGCGTAAATGAATCTTCC
>NW_019395411.1:0-7737 GCF_000612105.2 Orussus abietinus | reverse complement strand
TAGGCACTTTAAGAAGAAGATAGACTGGAAAGGAAATATTATCTGCGAGGTACAATACTACAAAATAACGATAATAAAAATGGAGATAGGAAATTGAGGGATATTATGGTAAAATATACGCGAACCGAACTGGTTCGAAGTGGAACGCGAAGGGACTTCAAAATATTAATTAATTCGAAGAGGAACTGAAACCGCCAATAATTGCGCAAGGGATGAACTCTAACTTGAACAAGGAATGATCGGTTTTCCGATCTCTTCAAAGGGAAGGAAACATACCATGTAGGCAAGAGAGGAACTTAGGAAATTTACTCGAAGGGACTATCGCACTTTAAGTCGTGCGTAAGAGAAGAAATCAGGACAGTCCAGAGGGACTTAGAAATTTCCGAGTCGTCCTGGAGAAGGAAAGATGTTAAAAAGGGGTATTGCGAAATATCGCAATATTTCCGAACCGGTCTCCGAATAAAGCGTAGACCGGAGGGATAGAACTTTTTAAGGAAAAGTATTTCGTTAAGAAGCGAAAAAGGAGATTATTACGAAAGTTGCTTCGAACTCGGAGAGGAGACAAATAATAGTTTCCGAGGAGACGACAAATATAGAAAATTATGGGAAGAAGGGTCTTCGGCCGAAGATCGTCGCGATTTCGCCGGACAAGGAAATAGAGTCGGAAAAGCACAGGGACATACGTCTTTCGCAACGCGGCGCTCGCTCCGCGCTACGCGATGCGGAAACGGGCCGTTCGGCCCCGAGGGATAAGGAAAAGGAAAGGCGCGTGCCCGCCGGGTGACACGGACGGCCCTCTGGCCGCCTCGTGGCCTCCTGGTTCGCGGCCTCGCGAACTCGAGAATTTAAGGGTTTATGCCGAACTAGAGGCTCGGGAGGGATCTAACTAAGGAAGTGCGGTGTCCGTATCACACGATCCGGGCCGCAAAGGGGAGTCTAATTCTACGCTACTCGCGGGGATTTTTATTCATTAATTCCTTCCCTGCAAATTTTCCCGACGCCCGTAGGGACTCGCCGCGCGGTCGGCCAAACGGCCAAGTTTTTCCCGGGCAAAGGTCCCGGTTTCCCCGGTTCTCACACCCGCTTCTCGTTTTCCCCGCACGCGCGATCCTGTCCGTCGGCCCTCGAAGGCCCTCGGACCTGCGAGAGCACGACGATCCGAATCGGACGAGGAAAAAGGGCCGCGGATCAACCGACGTGATTCGGCCTACGTCCGCCTTCACCCGGGGCGGTCGCCCCGCGCGGTCCCGACCCGGGGTGGCCGTTAGTCGCCCCGTGCGTTTAATCTGCCCTAAACGCGAGAAACGATACGGGTCCCAAAGGGAGAAACTCGACATCTGTGGGGGATGAGGAGACTAACCGCGGGGTGGGCCCGGGCCCCGGTTACCTTTTATCCCTGCGGCCTACCGGCTCCGGCTCGGCGATGGAGTCCTCCGGCGTGTCGTTTGGGCTCTCAGGTGGCTGCGGTGAGGGGCGAAGCGGCTGCTGGCGGCTCGTGCGGCTTGGCTCAATATTTTAGAACCATGAAGAGCGAACCAAGAAGAGCGGCCACGTCCGGCGGCCCGTTTTATTCAGGTTCCCCCTCCGCTGGTACGATGACGTCCTCGGGGTCCCATTGGCCTAATTTTTTTCCCGTTGACCCAATTACGCGGTTTCTGGTTTCCCGGTGGGGATCCTCGGCCGGCGCGCTCCCGGGATGGGGGGTCACCGGGGCCGGCGGGCTGCCGGCTCGCGCCGCGCGCGAGGCTCAGGGACGACACCGGTGAGGGTCTCCCCCCCCCCCCCCCGGGCACGACGATGTTACTGCCCGAGACGTCCCTCGTCCTGGGCTGGTCCCGGTTGACCTGGGGCTCGATCGGAGCCGTGGCCCCAGGTGTCCCTCCCTCGAGGAGGTCGTCCTAGATGACCTCGGTGGTCCCCGAGGCGCCACTTCATCCCTATCCTCATGGTCCTTTTTGATCCGTCCGCCGCACCAATGCCTGGCCGCGAACGGGCTCCTCGGGGACGCAGAGACGCCCCCTCGAGGGTATCGGCGGTGGTCGGGGCCTCGCAGGTGGGCTCCTGCCCGCCGGTCTGGCGCCTGGCCGGGAAATTGGCACCCTCCCCGCGGGCGGGCCTCCTCACGCCGCTAGGATGAGCTGAGGCCCTGCTTCCGCGGGTCCGGCATCCGGCGGCCTCCGCATGTCCGACCCTTGCGTGGTTCAGGTGGCCCGAGGGGAGAGGCTGGTGCCGCCCTTGTTGGAGGCAATTCGCCCTTCGATGTTGCTTGGGATGTCGTCCTGGTGGTGCCCTGCCGACGCTTCCTCCGGCCGATATCCTGACGGCCCTGACGCCGTGTTTTGGGTCGTCCCTCGGAAGTCGAGCGTCGCACGCGCGGAGCCGGGCCGTCGCGCTTATAGGTATCGATAGCGAGCGAGGCCTAGAAACGGCTATTCTCTGGTTCTAGCTGATTAAATTAAAATATGACGATTCCCCTGCCTAATATGGCTTAATGCCCAAGGGATGCAAAAAAAAAGGTACCGAAACGGTCGGTTCATATTTTCTTCCAGGTGCGCCACTGGAGAGAGGGAGAAAGGAATTAGTTGAATTCGACGTTCCCGATAAAATAATTGAAATGCCATGTTTCGGCAGGAATTAAGGAAAAGGTACATCGGGTAGACTAATTCCCCTTAAGGTCAATTATCAAAAGGAGGTTACCAAAAGAAGGGATTCTCGTTCTAGCTCCCTTCTACGCTTTCTCGAGTTCGCGCGCGCTGGGTACGATAAGGAAATTGCATCATAGTAAAAAAAGTTATTAAAGAGACCAAATAAAATAGGGCCAACCGCCCCCCACCATCTCCGACCCCTCCATTCACCGCAGCCTGGACCCCCGACTCCTGTTGGCCGTTGTATAAGGGCAGAGCATAGCGCCGTTTTATGTCGGCATTTCCCTCTCAGAAATGCCACGTCACAATTACATCCCCCCTGGGAGCAGCGGAGGCACCTCGCCGGAGCGCGACAAGCCGGTGGTTCCTTTCGCCAAGGACCTGCAGTAACGGGCGCTGCCCAAAACTTGGCCGCTACACCTCTTCTCAAATGGCCATCGGCGGCGAGTCCGGGTATCGTGTAACATCGTGGTAGCTCAAAAAAAAAACAAAAGAAATCAGTTTTCGCTCGCTTTCCCTGTCGGGGCAGCCGGCGAGCGAGGAGGGATTAAACTCGAGAGAAAACACCACGGGTTCGTCGGGATTAACCCAGCAAACAAATTTATATTTTGCATCTGTCCTTACGGGTCCCCGATGACACATCTTGGGGCGGTTCTGGTTGGGCTCGGACGAAGTAGCCCATGTAAGAAAAGAAAATCTTGCCCAGCGGGGTGGGAATGGGGAAAAAAGGAAGTAATATTGGAGACAAATGAAGGGAAAACAAAAAGGAAATCTAGCAAGGGTTGGCCCTCAGGCCACGTATGTTTGGCGCTCAAAGGCGCATCGAGGGCGCTCCCTCGGGTAGGGCTTCCCCCCCTTTTTGGAGGGGGCCATTGCGCAATAATCGGTCCCTTAGCGGGCTTGCCGCATTCGGGGACGGCCAATCCGTCCTCCACGGTTCGGAGGAAAAGGCCAGACCACCACTAAGAGTAATAGGTATTAAAATCAAAAAAGAAAGGTCTTAGCCCGAGACAATAAGACGTAATGAAAAGGAGACCAAAAACGAGAAAGAAAAACTAAGGGGTACCCATGATTCGGAAGACCAAAGTGAGGCATCACTAACCTTAAAATCAAAGGGATTTGGGCCCGAGGTACTAAAATAAACAGAACAGACTAAAATCATACGAATGTTGGGGTTTTGCCCACGGTACTAAAAGGTAGGGACCGGGGTCGAGGAAACGAAAGGAAGGCAACGCAATGGCTCTCCTCGCCATTTATCGTTCGGCCGAGGAGGCCCCTGGCGCTTGGCGCTCGGACCTGGGTATCGGCGCGAGGATTCCCGGTTCGCGGCACTCCCGGTGGAGCGCTCGATTGGTCCACGACCAACCAAAGGGATCGACAAAAAAAAAATCAGCTTGCGACCGAGGTACTTAAAACAACCTAGTCTGATAGCCTCCGCCAGGGAATCTTAAACCTATGGGTTTTCGGCCCCGTGCCGAGACTATACTCATACGTCGCACCCAGCACCACCAGTGGCCGAGTGGCGAACCGTACTTGGGGTGGAGAGGGCAACCGATGGAAGGGCGACTCACGGGGTCGTCTGCCCCGCGTTTACTCCCGGTCCCGGGAGGGATTTTCCCGCGGGTCCCCCATTTCCGCCTGCCAGGCGTCCCGACAGTTGGAACAGTCGGATAATCGGACTTCGGTTCCCCGCACTGGTAACAGAATACGCGCCGTGGGTAGGGGCATTGTGCGTAGTGATGCGCGAACCCGCAGTTATAGCACGCCTGCCTCCGGCGTGGTCGCGGGGCCGGGGTCGTGGTCGCGATGGCCGTTAGATGGGGGGGCGGCGGGACCCACCCCGATGTGCTGGGCGGAGGCGTCGGCGGCCTTACGGGCACCACGCTCCATCGGTCCGTCCCAGGGGCTGGGTCTTCCTCCGGCTGGCTGCACCCCGGGCATAGGACGCAGGGCTTCAACATTTCCACCGCTAGTGCATCGATACGGGAGAGGGGCCGAAGGGACGGGATAGCCGGCAGTCCAGACCGCCGGCTCGTTCCCTGAACCGCCGCCTGTCGTGGGGAGCGGCTCCGGGCCGGTGTTCGGCGAGAGCGCGCTCTTCTAGGACGCAGAATGCCGGGCCCAGCGGAGCGGGACCGTCGGCGGGCCTCTCGGTGGGTGACATCAGCGTCCTCCTCCTCCGCCGGTTCAGTCTTGATCGGGCGGTATAAAACTGTACAGTACTAGGAAATTCTTCTCCCATCGACTAATAAATGTGTTGACATTTCAAGCCCTTGTATTGACAAATATGTCGACAAACTGTCCTTGTATGGACGAACATATCAACGGACTGTCCTTGTATGGATGAGTATATTAACGAACTGTCCTTGCATCAACCGGTACATCGTTTAATTGCTTCTTGTGCTTTGAAGTGACTTTTCATAGGCAACATAATCAAATAATCATTAGAACTTTGAAATCTTAACAAGACTTGTAGGAAAATGGCTATACACGTTCGTGAGAGTAACTACAATGCGATATTTTCAAAAGTTGCGTGCTCGGCGTTTGTGCGAGTCATTGTAGCGATGAATACGTTGATATGATGTCCTTGTATTGACCATTTTATCGTCAAGTCTATGTGGGCGGTTCCCTGAATCTTGGAACTCGAGAATGTGTTTCAAATCCTGTAGGAATACTATAAAATCCCAACTTCAACAAAAATATGAACATTTCCTTGAGATTATGAATCGAACTGCTAAATAAACTTTACAGGAAAACGGACTTTTGTGACACCTTTTACTTAGAAATACTTGCACAACTCGTTAAATATTACAAAAAAAAATTACATTCTAAATGTTAATACGGTGGTCAAGTGGTCGGAGATCTAGTGAAAGAGATCCGAGGTACGCAAGTTCAAATCTCGGTGAAGTAAGATTCTTCTGTTCTCAATGTTCTGTAATCTCACAATTTTTAAATATTTGTTTATACAATGGTAAATAATGGTAGAGTTTAATTTATTCTAATTCCTTTTTGCGTACAAGTAGAATAACGCTTTTTCATTACGATCTTGGATCACACGTAGGTCAGGATGAAACGTTAGTTATTTACAATGTGAAGGACTTGTCACATACTGTAGTAGGAAATTTAGACGTATTCATAGATTTACATGATTCAGTGTAACTGAACGACAATGAAAATACTAGTTTTGAAAAATGTCTTACAAAGTGATACAGCGTTCTACTGGTTACGAATTGAGGGAAGAAAGGAGTGGTAAGCGGGTTCGATTCACGGTGGTTTGTTATTACTTTTTTTTTTCTTTGTTTCATAAACTCGCATGGTTATCAAGTATTGTTTATAGAATGGGAGAGTTTATTTTCTCCTCATTCCTTTTTATGTACATAGATTATAAGGCTCTCCCGTTACGATCTCGGATCGCACATAGGCCCGGGTAAAATGTTAGTTCTTGACAATGTGAAGGAGACGGGAATAATTGCTCGTCAACTGTTATATTTTGCCCTGGTTGATAGCAAGCTTGACTATTTTCAATGAACTTGTCCCATATTTCCGAAACCAAGGCAAATTTATTTGTTTGGAGGCGTTTACTTCTTTCGGTTCTTTTGTCAAAACGAATAAATCGTAGGATTTGCTTGAACTTATCTCTGGGCATAGTTTTTCTAAAAAAATTCGGGACCCCACTTTGCTGACCATAAATAACTCAGTTTAAATTTTTTGCCTCGCAGGCTCCACGAGCATATAAAATCCCAATAAATGCACGTATTTCCGGTAATGTTGTTGTCCAATCGTACCCCAAAATTCGGCGGCCTTCTTCTGTGCACTTTTTTATATGTTTGATAATATAGTTATCTATTATCAACGAGAATGCACTGACAAGATTATCTGCAATGATCGTCCTTTTTGCGTAGCCTGTTGGTCCTTTCACACCCTTGAAAACACAAGTAGATGGTAACCTTCCAGGAATACCACCTTCGTCAAATTTTAACCACACAGTACCATCGGCAGCTGTTTCGGTCTCTTGAAAGGTGTTTTCAGTTTCTTCATCAGAGTCTGAACTACTTAGCACCCTACACCTTTTCCTGGGCATATTGATAACACTTTCATTTTCATCGTTGGTGATCGCCTCTTCATCGCTATCTTCAGCATCAGATGTCTCACTTTGAATATAATCCGATTCATCTTCAGATGATAGTTCCCAATTTGTTGCATCTGATTCTATATCGGAACACTCTTCATCTATGTTCCTTAGCTTTTCCAATAACTCTCTTCTATTCGACATTTCTTTCATGAATTTAGGGCGCAAAAGAAATCAACTGAACAATGTATTTGAACGACTGTCAGTGTATAAAGCAGGCCTGTCCGAAGTCGACACGTGCGCAGCTTGCGGTTCTTCCACTCTGTCAAAGCGTATCGATTACAGTATGTGATCCTCCTTCCCCCCTGAACTACGTTATAGCGCGTTCAAAGGGAACGGGACAGGCCTGGCATAAAGATTAGGAGATTGGGAGGAAAAAAGGGGGTTGGACGGGAGGATAATGGAGGAGAAGGAAGAGTAGGAGGGAGTGGGGGAGGGGGTGCGGGCGTCGGGCCCGCCGACTGGGAGGGAGGGAGCCCTTCCCAGGGCTACCACCCCCCGGAGGGCGGGGCCCGGCAGAGGGAAGAAAGGGGAGGAAGGGGAGGGAGGAGTAGAAGGGGTTGAAGTCGGGGGAGGAGAAGTGGGAGGGGATGGGGGTGGCAGAGGGATACGAGCGGTGAGAGGGGATGGGGGTGGTGAGGGGTTAGGGGAAGACATCAGAACGGAAAAGGGAGCCACAAATATGTCGGAGAGGGCTGGGATGGGAGAAACGGGAAGGATGAATATGGGGGAAGAGGATTGGGGCGAGGGTGTGGGAGTAGGGGTATGGTTGCGGGGTGAGGGAGTTGGGGGTGTGGGAACGGTGATGGGGGGTGTGGGCGGGGGGACAGGAACGGCCATCAGGGCCGGGGGCTTAGGGGTGGGAGTTGGGACAGGGGTTGGGGGTTTGGGAACGGTGATGGAGGGTGTGGGTGGGAGGACAGGGACGGCCATCAGGGCCGGGGGTTTAGGGGTGGGAGTCGG
>NW_019395410.1:0-7969 GCF_000612105.2 Orussus abietinus | reverse complement strand
GACGCGCTCACGCCTTCTGCATCTGCCTCTGCTAAGAATCGATTTACCAGTCTACGCTTCGAAATATTGGTCTTATACGAAGACCAAGTATTTGATTTTGACCCCTTCTTTGATTGATAAACCTTTTTTTGGCCACTCATTTCGGCTGCTCACATAAAATGCTTCAACGTGCACAATACAAAATCACGCACAAAAAGTAGAAGAGCAACTGAATGGCGTTCTTTCAACGGTCATACTGGCATTAGATGATCCTCTATAGGTATGTTTTCGTACAGGTAGACAACCAGTGCTCTCTAATGGTATAGCTCCGAAAATCCGAGGTCGTCACGCGGCGCGCTCGGATACTCCACGGCCGCGCTACAAGTAGGCTTATGTTACATGCTCAAAGTCGATAAAGAAATTTTTTTCGCTGTAAGTCGAATGCTAACTTATTCTTATGATATTAAAGCATCGTTTAAGCCAAAAAAACAAAAATCGTTTTTTTGAAAATTCTACCGTGGCCATACCCCTTAAGTCTTTTATATCTCCAAACATTTCAATATCCTGTTTCGCGCTAGAGTCACGCGAACCTCGCAAATTCAGAATGCCAGAAGTGTCATGTTAGCAGATTAAGGCGTCCAGTGACCTACTGCCACTGACCGCCTTATCGCGTCATCCGAAACTCCGCAACGCGGAACGAAATCGAATCGTACGAATTAAATGCGGGCACCTTCGAGGACCCTCACGACTTGTATAAACCCCATCTGACTGAAGGACAAAAATATACATCCTCACCAATTTACTGATAACCTCCATTTATTGGGCCCTCCTCAGCTCTACATTCCTACAAATCCCACCAGAGGATTTGGTCTAGCCGCTCGGACCATCTCCTCACAAAAATATCTAATCATTACGTGGACGTTCGAGGTAAGACCTTATCGGGCAAAACCCGAACTTTCCCCTCGGCCTCGCATCCCCTCGGCCGCCACGTAACAACCTTTTAAATATTTTCTTTGTGAATTTAGTCGTTTGAGGTTTCCCAATTTAATGTAGTGCCGTGTAGATTTTTGCGTGCGTGCAATTCTCATTTTCTTTTTCTCTTTAATTTAATTACTATTCTTGTCCCGTAGTCGAGCCCAATTATAATTGAAGTTAGTTTGGCGTTTTGAATTTTATGGTATTTTGGATTTTGCGTTTTGAATTTCGCGTTCTGAATTTTTAGCTGTCTAAAGCCACCGTTCATTTCCGTGCGCTTCGCCGCGCGCATCGTCCCTTAGAGCGCCAGCGCGCGCTTCATCGCCCGGACCGGTACCGGATTGTGGGTCCGCCCGTGGCCATTTTGAAATTATTAGTCACTTTTTTTTCATTTTGGAATAAATAAGTCATTAATTTAATTCCGTCTCTGGTTTGTTTTTTTTTTTAAAGGACCCCGCCCTCTCCGCGGTCGCTTGGGCGTACCGAGCTAGCCCGGTTTATTTTTCATCGTCAGCGACGCTGCGTCTCGTCTCGTATCGCTACCTTTAGCTCAATTTTTACGTGTCTGGGACGTTAAGATAATTTTGCTTCTGTTAGTTGAGGGACCGACCCTTCGGGCCTTACGCTGGTGCCAATCCGTGGGTGGGTTGGGAGGCGCATCGCTGGTGTGTGAGCTCCCGTACGTTGGTACGAGCCCCGACGGATTGGGCCCGTGCGGTTCGGGTCCCGGATTGACCCTTTGTCGGGCCTGGCGCCCAAAAGTTTTGCTGCTGTTGAGCGATTACTAGACGGAGACCCTATTTTGTTCATTATTTATTTGTGACTCCACCAGAGGGTTGGAACGTTAATTGCCAGACTTTATTTGGAGTTATAGCTGTAAAAATAACGTCACAATATATTGTGACGTGGCAGCATTCTGCCGTCACAATTAGGGGCGCGGCGGTAGCGGTGAGTACCGAATTTTGACATTATTTAATTTCAGCATCGGTTGGCGACACTCGGAGCCATCTTGGGCAGTCATTAATTGTAAGTATGTGTAGTAAAAATTTGTTAGTATAAGATTTGTTATTTAGTAAGTATCGTAAATGGGTCTGGTATTGCGGGTCATTACCACGGTCGGTACGAGTCGAGGAGGAAAAATCGAGATCTCAATTATCGCGCCGCGATACCTACCGGGACATCTAACGCGCGCACTGTCAATTGACGGCGCTTGGCAGCTTGACGGCGTTCGACGGAAGGACGGGAGAGGGGTCTCCGAAATTCGGAGGTCCTGGCGAGCCGCGGAGCTCATTGTCCAGGATACTCCGAGTGTCGCCGGTACTACCGATAACCGCTCTTCTCCCGTGGCCGCCGACGCCCTGCTCTCGTCCCGTGGTTGGATTGCCACTGACTTGGTGAGCAAACCCACGATGGGGTTTAGTCAAAATTCGTTTCCGCTCAAAATTTTGTGATTTGTACCCTCCTCGACACGCGACCCATCGTCCGGCACTTCTCGGCCGCGTGCGCCGGAGATCTTGTAATTAGAAAATCGGTGATTCGTCGCGGTGAGTTCTCGGGCGAATATTATGTCCCGTGAGTGTGATCCCGCGGCTTTTGATTATGAATCGTCACTCCCGGAGCCGGAATTGGCGGGCCGCGGACCGAACTTTTGAGTAGGACTCGTCGCTCCCCCAAAGTTTAGCGAAAAATCGGTTTTTTAAATATTTTTCGTAGAAGCAGTGGAGGGATTTCGACGAAACTTTGTATAAACGTATTCTGTATAAGGACGGTCACAACACAATATTGTTCAGCAATGTTGCACCCCCTCAAGGGGGTGAACTACACTTCAGGTGACATTTTTTTGTAATATCCATTAAACAAGCACTCCTATTTAAGTTCCACTTACGCGATGTGATTGCTCGCAAAAACGTCTAACGTTGAGTTCCAGGTCATTTTTTGCAACCCATTGTAAAGTTCCGGGACATTTGTATACTTCCAGGACAGTCCTGGAACTTTCTTATATTTAATGTGAAGTTCCGGCCCAGTCCTGGAACTATCGTAGTACATCAGATACCATCAGATCAGATCAGATTGTGTACTTCCAGGACATTCAGAAATTTTACGGCTTACGTATATTTCCGGGACATTATTGTTTTTACACTTAAACATTTATAATACATTGTTGTAAGCATTTGCCCGTGTCTATATGGTACCAATGAGCAAAATTTGTTCCTTCCAGGAACTTCTCACAGTGAATTACATTCATTTGCGATTCGCTTACTACCATGTACTCAAGATTGATACGTTTTATTTTCACAGCCTCTATCCACAGAATGGTAATCTCCTGTAATAATTTCTTCGTCACCATGTCATACGAACTAACAAATGTGACTTCCATAGAAAAATAGTCTTCATCAGGTTGAAATACTTTTCATACATACTTCATCATTTTCTAATGCTCTCTGATTCATTACCTAATGAGTAAGACGGACAGAATCGGGCAGAGGTTGTTCATACACTCTGAACTCTTTTTTATGTCTTCTTTATGGTTATAGATAGAAGAGGACAGGGATAAATATAGACGGCGGACAGGTTTGTCCGTTTTTTTACGTCTCTGTACGTCTATAATCAGTGAGAATATGGTTTCACACACACACACACACACACACACACACACACACACACACACACACACACACACACACACACACACACACACACACACATTTATATAAGACGTTGGGTTCCGGGACATTCTTAGAGCCCATTGTTGACTTCCGGGACATTTGTACACTTCCAGGCAATCAGTTTTGACAACAGCTCGTTGGACACGAGAATGTGTTCACGTAGCTGAGAAATATGAGGCTCATCTCAAACAGCATAAATACATAGTTTGGAGATTCGTAGAATATTATTTGAAAACATTTCAATATTGATAGAATATAGATTTATGTGCTATTTAGGTTTCCTGAATATTGTATGAATGTAGTTTTGTTCAGTTTTTTATGTTCGAAACATATTAGACCAAATATAGCATGAACGTAGAATAGATATTTTTTATTGTTAGACATAGGAAATAATAGCATCCCAGATAGAAAAATGCATGTAAAATTAAACTTTAAATTGAATTTTCTTTGCAATCTGCGTTTATATGATGCTGTATTTGTTAAGTCTATTTTTTCTGTTGAATGAAAATCTTTCGATGATCGACTTGAATCCGGGACCCTTGAAATAGCAGCCAGACTCCATGACCACGAGGCTATCGTAAACGAATATACTAATTTTGCTACGAATCGGGTATTTGAATACAGGGGTCGTTTAGAGACATGGATTTTTTACGAAATACGAACTTTAATGAACATAATGGCAAAATAATATATTACGTGTAATCGACAAACGCCAAACTAACCACGTAAAGCTAAGCAAAGCTAGTCATGCGACTAACACGTATGTTAAGGATTTAGGATGAAAATTGTACTTAGGGACGCATTCGTCCAATTCAGCAGAACCTTCCAATATTTGTTACCTTAGATAGGGAGTGTCCAATCTGTGTAAGAGTCTGTAACAACTAAAAGCAGAATAAACTATACTGTACTATACTATACTATACTATACTATACTATACTATACTATACCCATACGGAACAAAAGCTCTATTATACGTATATAGAATGTTTTCATGGCTACGGGATGTTCCAGTATATCAGAAGTTAAAAATATTCTATTGGATTTTAGATGTACATTATACGTAATAAATATGTTACTAGAACATCAAAATTTGCAGCAATTAAATACGTTTAGTAAATGTATAATATATCTCTATTTAACCGGAATTTGTATGTATAGTATTTCACATGCAAAAAACATATAATGGATGAATGTTGTGCGTATATTAAGAGAAGAAAAACTGATCTATAAAAACGTAAAACGTACATATATTTTATGTATGTAAATATACATTATTTTACTCGCATGATTGATATATGTATATTATACGTTACTAGAGCATCCACTTATCCACCAATTAAATACGTTTAATAAACGTATAATACATCTCTATTTAATAGACTCCTGTATCTCCGATATTACACATGCAAAAGACATCTAATGAACGTATGTTACGTGTATATTAAGGGAAGAAAAATTTACCTGCCACAGACGAAAAATATACGTACATTCTATGTAAACAAATATAAATTATTTTACTCGTAGGTTTGATATACGTATTTTATACGTTCCTAGAGCAACCACGCTTTCACAAATAAACGAGGTATACTAAACGTATAATATACTTCTATTTAAGGCGCACTTGTGTCTGACATATTACACTGTCGCGAACCCGGTCAATCGGGGGAATTCCGCACCCGAGGGTCGAACGGCCTGACCATGTCTCTTGAAAATCCTGCTCCCCCGATCCCGTTCCGGGGCCGGACACGTGCACCGTGCGCCCGAGCCCCCGGTAAAACTCCTACAATGGCCGTTTATGACCCCCTTTGTCAAAAACGGCCGTTCCTCGCGTCCAGCCTCGTTNAAATGTATATATAACACAAAATGAAAAAAAAAACAAGAAATATTATTGTCATGTAAAGGCACTATAGTTTATTATTCCTCCCCGTCATTATTTTAAGGTAATTTAGGTTTTAAATATGTTAAAGAAAAATCATGTTATCCAGTGCAGTAGGAGTACAGTGCTGTAGAAATATTTTAGTAAGTTTCTTATCGTGTCAGAGCAAAACAGTGTTATAGGGTGCAGTGCTATGCGAAGGTTCTCGCAATTTATCCTAGCGTGTTAGAGCGGAACCGTGTTATAAGATGCCGTGTTGTAGGAGGGCTATCTGTATTTATATTTCCAGGACGCGGATTACAAAAAGAAAAGGCGTGGATGGGGTAATCTCCAAAGAAAAGGCGTGCTCGGTTCGTGCGAACTAACTAACCAACCGTCAGACGATCCCTGCACCCCCCCTCCCCCCACTCCTTAGAGACACTACGGGATTCAAAAGCATGCCCAATAGGTTACAACAGTTACGGTGTGCAGCACGTTACTAAATTACCAAATGTTATCCGTTATTATTGGTCGATTTTCTTTCTATGTTGCCCGCCATTTTTTTTTTATCATTGGTACGTTCTATGGAAACGTTAATGAATACACCTCATCAAATAATCCTATAAAAGAGCAAGAACTGTGAAAATCTTTTAAGAACAAATTTCATGTGCATATGTATGACAGAGCACTTACCTAGCCCTTTTTTCGCGTTATTGCATGTATGCAATACTACGGAGTTTAACAGTCATAACAACGTAGGGATCAACGCTGCTAACTTTAACAGTTACAGTAGCGCGGAACACTATGCTACTATTTGTAACACGTATAGTAGCGCAAGGCGCTATGCTGCTGGTTATTACAGTTATAGTAGCACAAGGCGCTATGCTGCAGATTTTTGCAATTATAGTAGTTCTAAGCGCAAGGATGCAAATTTAAAGTCCAGGAGTACGGACTTAAGGCAGTTTTTAAGAAAATAGATATTCATAATTTCCACATCTTGGCCAATGTTCATTTTTAATAATTTGAGAGTCATCGGCGAAAATCCAACCAGAACCTCTGTCTGTTAACATGCTAGTATGATGATCTGTATTTAGTTGCTATCCGTGATGAAATACAGTACTTCTTACATTATATTTGTTTCCATCTATTAATAATTTACTTGTGGGTACCTCATAGATTTTACAAGTTTTAATCTTAACGGTCGGTTCGCTATCAGGACGGAAAAGTGACAACTTAGGAGCAAGAACATCTTTTACCAATGTTACTTTGTATCTTCGTATCTTACTAGTTTCATGACATTGTTCACACCGATCAATGTAAATGTGACGTCAATGTGTGAAAGTAAAATCAATGACTTCCTGTAGGCTGATGCGTTTTGTAAAAGAAGGAATAGATGGAGCTATTATAAGATTGCGTTCAACATTGGTACCAATTTGTTCACACATTTCACATCTGGTTGCTGTTATCAATTGATGATCAATAATATTTCCAATATCATCCATTTTGTCATAAAGAGCGGCAAGAGAATATGATACATCATGTTGAGTATTTGTAAAACACTTATCGCGAACAAACTTTCTAATTACAAAGGAATCAATTAGTTGTTCTCGCGCATAGGAAATTACGAGACGATTAAGAGCATCGGAAGCTTCTCGCTTCTCGGTAAAAAAAATTGTGCCGCCCAAACGGAAAGCTCAGCAAAATCGGTTCCGCGCTCAACGTGTTAATTTCCTTTTTGTTTCGCGAAGTGCGAACCTTATTGAAAGTAAAATCTGTTGTCGCGAGGTGCGAACGTTGTTAACTGATTCCCGTTTTCGCATAGTGCGATTTGTAATTAAATATGTCATTTATCGCGAAGTGCGAATTTTCAGTCAGTTTTCCTTGTTTCTCGAAGTGCGAACTTCCATTGAGTTAAATTCCGTTTTCGCGATCGACGAACCCCTATATTTTTCTCTCTTTTCGGATGGATATTTCTTAGGTAACGGTGCCTGCCTTCGATTTGGCTGTTCCATTTATAAATCGAAAAGTAACTATATGTCTGGAATTTCACTATTGTAAAATGTTAGTTTCGGGATCCGATAAAATTTAGTTTGATCATAATTATTTCCGCGCAAATGTAATTTAGGAAAATTTTATGTGTCCGAAACCTCGGTTTCTTGCATCGATTATTTACGCTGATATTTTGAACTTGCTGCCTTTTCTTGCACTCCTTTTTCTTGTATTTTTTGTGTTATTGCTGCCTTACTCGCCGAAACCTTTGATTGATTTTGCTTGCGTCTGTTCACCGTGTTACGTAGACACTACTTACGAAATAATCGCGACCCGGTAAATCGGAAGGTAGCCATGGAATTCCATAAATTAGCACGCGATTTTGCCATACGCTTGCGAAATGAGGTATCACTCGACCTGACTAAGATCGCGCCACCGACCCAAGTAGACCAGGTCGCGATCAACCGCGCCCAAATGCATCCTGGTGACGCTGCAACATGTCCT
>NW_019395409.1:0-7872 GCF_000612105.2 Orussus abietinus | reverse complement strand
AGAGTAACGAAGTCAAGTGACTGTGCTTAACTTTGCACGAAACGCTCCAAGAGGCCAAATCGTGACGAAAATTACCATTGGCATTATCCGCGCAAGGGCTATGGCCCCGAGTTGCGATAACTACGTCTTCCTTAATTAAACCCATGCCCGACTCCGAACCTGCTCGATTGGAAGACATTGAAGGATCGCACGATCCATCGGCATTACAACCCGACGCGCCGCCAACATTTTTTAACAAACTTTCCGAAATCGCCGACGTCGAACTTCCGCCTGATTCGTTACTTGGTGCGAGATGGACTTGTTCTAAACCTTCTGCACGGTGCCGACAAGCTATCAACCGCCTACGATGCCTACTAGACATTGCATTTAATGCTTTTCGTTTCGACATTTCGACAGCTCAGTTCCTCACTCTTTAAGATACGGAAAAGGGACGACACTTATCTTACGGGGGAGCGCACGGTAGCGCAGTAGTATCCCACTCCCGCAAAGCGTCTGCAGTCCGATAGCGATCTAAAATATTGTTAAGACGATTATTAACAAACTTTTCGATACTTTACGCATTGGTTGCATGCAACAGGGGCCCTTGTATGAAGATTACAGGTTTTCATGCACTTACTCGAAGATGTAGAAAATTGTGTGCAGAGGTGCAGAACAAAGTCAATAAGTCAAATTAGAAAAAGAAATTTACAGGGGGGAATTATTGGATCCGTTAGCTGATCCACGCGAGACGGCCCGAAACGCAGATGAAGCCTCAATCAATCGATCAAACCTTACGTTAACGTGGCTAGTCCCCCGTGACTTCTGCCGTCTTGCAGCGTGGTACTGCCCATACCGCACCTCTTATGAAGCCGTGCCTTCACACCTTGAGAAAACACGACTTCCTCACGACTGCCACTTTCCCCCCAAGATAAACAGTAAGACGACACAGCATGGTGGCGGTACCTCCACACCGATTTATCAGAACAATGTCTTTCGCATTTCGAAATGTCGATCGCCCTATCTATTTCGTCTATCTATTTCTCGTGGAATCTGTTTTCGAAATTTTCGATTCAATTTCTTGAGTGTTTCCATGCAGGCCTTCGGAATCTTCGGGCCTGAAATTATATTTCTCGCTCGCGTCGTCTCACCGAATTGTACTGTGACCTTGTATCGTTTGTAAAAATTGTTTTTGATCGCGGGACCCTGATTTAAAAAATTCGTTTCTATATTTCGTGGTCCGAAGTTGTACGTTTCAGATTCACACGGTGCTATACAATTTCGATACAATTAAAAAGATTGTTCTCGAATGTGGCGGAACGACTTAAAAAGTGCTATTTAGATGTTTCCTTAACCGAAGTCGCACATTCTGGATTCATCGTCCATTATTGCATTCCTTCTGATTTTTTTTTTTTATCGCGACAGAGATTCTACAATTTTTTGACGAGGCAGTGGCCTTCTCGTGTATCGTTTTCTCATGGAATTCATTTTGGAAATTTTCGACCCGGTCTCTCGCCAGTGTTTTCTTCCGGGTCTCGGATTCTCTGCTGTCGCGTGCGGGATTACGTATTGTCGTTCGCGCCGATCGTTTTGCGACTTTGGGGCGTTCAAAAGAAATGTCTTCGAACGAGGCGTACTAATTTAAAAAAATCTTATTTGTTCATTTCATAGACCGATGTTGGACATTTTAAATTCATCTCGCGTATTATACAGTTATTGTAATTCTTATACATTGTGACAGATATACTTCCTTTTTTCGAGAAGACAGTGACCCTCTCGTGTTTCGATTTTTCGTAGAATTTGTTTCCAAGTTTGTCCATTCGGTACGTTGCCAATTGTTTCCTTACGGGCCTCGAAATCAGACATCGCGCGCGGATTTTCATTCCTCGTTCGCGTCGTTTCGCCAAATCGAAACGCGATTTTGTACATTTATGAAAATTGTTTTCGCACGCAGCGTATCAATTAAACAAATTTTATTTATTCATTGCTGGAACCGTGTTGTACATTTTGTATTCACCTGGTGTCATACATTTTTCATAATTCTGATGCATCTGGACAGAGAATCTTCCACTTTTTGAATGAAAGATCGCTCCCTCGTGTATCAATTTCTTGTGGAATTGATTTCCTAGAGTCCGACTCGGCTCCTGACCACCGTGTTCTTACAGGCCTCAAAATATCTTGATGCGCGCCGGTTTAGATTTTTCGTTCGCGCCGTTTCGCCAACTCGTATTGCGTTTTTGTAATATATGTAAAAATTGTTTCCGAAAGCGGGCCTACAGATTTAACGGATTTTATTCACGCATTCCGTGTACCGAAAGCGTACATTTTAGATTCATGTTGTCTGTCATACACTTTTGATCATTATTTTACATCGTGATGGAGATTCTTTCACTATTGGAGGAGATAGTGGCTCTCTCGTGGGTAAATTATTCGTGGAATTAGTTTCCGAGTTTGTCAACCCGGTTCGTCGCTGTTGTTTCCTTACAGCCCTCGGAATCTTTCGTCGCGCGCGGACCTAGATTTCTCGTTCGCGTCGTTTCACGATGTCGATTCGTCGAATCGAATTTCGATTATGAACATTTTTAAAACTTGTTTCCGAACGCAGCATACCAATTTAAAACATTTTATTTACTCATTTCCTGAACCGATGTTATGCATTTTGGATCGATTTTAATGTGTTATACACTTTTGAAACATTTCGAAACATTGTCGAGGCAAACCCTGCTCTCCCGTGTATTAATTATTTCTTGAGCTTCTGTATAAGATTTTCGACTGCGGACGTTTTACATAGTTGCCTCGCGCAATTTTTCGGATCTTTCGGCGTACGTGAAGTTAGCGCGAAGAAGGATAGATTTCTCGGCCGACTCAGCAAGAATGTTCGTAGCGTTGGTGCTTTCGTTAATTTGGGCCCTCTCGTTTGTTCGTAGTTCATTTCGATAATTGATTGAAAAATAATGACATCGAATTTTTGGGATTTCGAGACGAATCTTACCCGCTCGAGTATTAATTTCACGCGGAAATTAATTGTTCAGATTTTCGAATGGGTTCCCTTACAATGTTGCCTTACCAGCCTTGGGATCTTTCGTCGCGCGAGGAGTTGGATTTCTCGTCCATCCCGATTTTCCGATCGACTGGAATGTCGTTAGCGTCGATCCATGTTCCGTTTATTTCACGCGTTTTCGATTGTTCAGAAAGAATTTCGATAATTTATTGAAATCTTAATATCGATTATTAGAGGTACCATGATATAACCTGTCACGAAAATTGTCTTTGTAATTTTTTTAATGTGCCATTTTATGCAGTTGCCTCGCAATCCTTGAGAACTTTCGTCGCACGCAAAGTTAAACTTCCCATCAGTTTAATTTTGCTGTTTGGCCGGCATATGTCATGATCGATTAGGTTGTTGGGAAAGTCATGACACATTTCCGTAACTGATGGCAATAGAAAAATGTGTCATGACTTTCCCGACAACCTGATATTAATACGTGAAATGTATAATATTGCTACACTGAGCAAAAGATTAGCTTTTTAGGCAAAATTAATGGCTTGCGATTATCTGAATAACTTTTGCTAAAGAAATTTGTTGGCTCCAGCAACATGGATTTTGTAAAAATCGTTAGAGTTTCCCGTGAAAGGATAGCGGTTTAACATTAAGTGGAAATGATTTTGCAAAACGATATGTCATGTAGAAATGGATGTCAAGTATGGAAGATATGTCGGGTATACTTTTCAAAATGAACAGACAGTTTATAAAAAATTCAGAAATCTAAAATTTACCGAGTTTGGCTTTAGACTACTTTCGGGCTTCGTTCTCTTAGACTCATAATCGATTCTTGTCGACACTTGGGTTGACCCCCGCCCCGGAACCCCCTTTCACCGTCGAGATACCCTTCGGGCCCCGTTTTCGGGGTTTTTCTTTTAATCTTCGGGGTGTGGGTCAGTTGGTGATCACGTTCGGACGGTCCCACCAAGGTTGTAGACGACAAAGCTGTGAAATTATGTACGCTCTATCTGTTATCTCTTAATCGTACCATTATGCCTAATCCTACCGAAACAAAATGGAACTTTCGATCCTGCAAAAATTAACGTAAGTTATATCATTTTAACAAAAAACGTTTTATTTAACTGAAACAACGTAAAACATGGTACATCAAGTATTTCACGGCGAATAAATGTTCGCTGTTTGAAATTAATGCAAAAGTGGGTTTACCAGTAATTGTCAGAGATTCGAGAGAAGATGTCACTTTCATTGTAAAACTTTGTAACTCTAAAGAGATTACAAGTAGGTGTTATTATTTCTTTCAAAGCGTCACATTTTTCGATGCGAATCGACTCTTGGTTAACCCAAGGTTAAGAAGTGTGAGTATCGTTTGAGATTTGTATCGATATTAATCGATCAACCCTACCGCATCTTTCGTTGATAGTAGCGAGTGAAAATCTATTTCACGCGAGAACTTTTTTTCTCCCAGAAAGCGACTTCTTGGCTCAGTATAGGTACAACCCTGTGCATTAAAGGTTTATATATTTTATAAATGTTTTTAAGGGCGTACCAACATAACGCCACACAAACCCGACCGTTTATCCGTTTACCCGTTTATCTTTGTACTTACCCTTGGATTTCCTTTTGACGCTTTACACAGTTCCGTTACATTCCGAGTACCAATTTCTCGCGGAATTCATTTTTGAGATCTTTGATTTGGTCTTCTTATATTGTTTCCTTACACGCCTCGGAATCGTTTGTCCCGCATGCGTGCGAAAACAATTTTCATAAATGTACAAAATCGCGTTTCGATTTGGCGAAACGACGCGAACGAGGAATGAAAATCCGCGCGCGATGTCTGATTTCGAGGCCCGTAAGGAAACAATTGGCAACGTACCGAATGGACAAACTTGGAAACAAATTCTACGAAAAATCGAAACACGAGAGGGTCACTGTCTTCTCGAAAAAAGGAAGTATATCTGTCACAATGTATAAGAATTACAATAACTGTATAATACGCGAGATGAATTTAAAATGTCCAACATCGGTCTATGAAATGAACAAATAAGATTTTTGAAAATTAGTACGCCTCGTTCGAAGACATTTCTTTTGAACGCCCCAAAGTCGCAAAACGATCGGCGCGAACGACAATACGTAATCCCGCACGCGACAGCAGAGAATCCGAGACCCGGAAGAAAACACTGGCGAGAGACCGGGTCGAAAATTTCCAAAATGAATTCCATGAGAAAACGATACACGAGAAGGCCACTGCCTCGTCAAAAAATTGTAGAATCTCTGTCGCGATAAAAAAAAAAAATCAGAAGGAATGCAATAATGGACGATGAATCCAGAATGTGCGACTTCGGTTAAGGAAACATCTAAATAGCACTTTTTAAGTCGTTCCGCCACATTCGAGAACAATCTTTTTAATTGTATCGAAATTGTATAGCACCGTGTGAATCTGAAACGTACAACTTCGGACCACGAAATATAGAAACGAATTTTTTAAATCAGGGTCCCGCGATCAAAAACAATTTTTACAAACGATACAAGGTCACAGTACAATTCGGTGAGACGACGCGAGCGAGAAATATAATTTCAGGCCCGAAGATTCCGAAGGCCTGCATGGAAACACTCAAGAAATTGAATCGAAAATTTCGAAAACAGATTCCACGAGAAATAGATAGACGAAATAGATAGGGCGATCGACATTTCGAAATGCGAAAGACATTGTTCTGATAAATCGGTGTGGAGGTACCGCCACCATGCTGTGTCGTCTTACTGTTTATCTTGGGGGGAAAGTGGCAGTCGTGAGGAAGTCGTGTTTTCTCAAGGTGTGAAGGCACGGCCTCATAAGAGGTGCGGTATGGGCAGTACCACGCTGCAAGACGGCAGAAGTCACGGGGGACTAGCCACGTTAACGTAAGGTTTGATCGATTGATTGAGGCTTCATCTGCGTTTCGGGCCGTCTCGCGTGGATCAGCTAACGGATCCAATAATTCCCCCCTGTAAATTTCTTTTTCTAATTTGACTTATTGACTTTGTTCTGCACCTCTGCACACAATTTTCTACATCTTCGAGTAAGTGCATGAAAACCTGTAATCTTCATACAAGGGCCCCTGTTGCATGCAACCAATGCGTAAAGTATCGAAAAGTTCGATAATAATCGTCTTAACAATATTTTAGATCGCTATCGGACTGCAGACGCTTTGCGGGAGTGGGATACTACTGCGCTACCGTGCGCTCCCCCGTAAGATAAGTGTCGTCCCTTTTCCGTATCTTAAAGAGTGAGGAACTGAGCTGTCGAAATGTCGAAACGAAAAGCATTAAATGCAATGTCTAGTAGGCAGCGTAGGCGGTTGATAGCTTGTCGGCACCGTGCAGAAGGTTTAGAACAAGTCCATCTCGCACCAAGTAACGAATCAGGCGGAAGTTCGACGTCGGCGATTTCGGAAAGTTTGTTAAAAAATGTTGGCGGCGCGTCGGGTTGTAATGCCGATGGATCGTGCGATCCTTCAATGTCTTCCAATCGAGCAGGTTCGGAGTCGGGCTTGGGTTTAATTAAGGAAGACGTAGTTATCGCAACTCGGGGCCATAGCCCTTGCGCGGATAATGCCAATGGTAATTTTCGTCACGATTTGGCCTCTTGGAGCGTTTCGTGCAAAGTTAAGCACAGTCACTTGACTTCGTTACTCTCTTTGTTACGAACTCATCATCCGGAACACGACTTGCCTCGTAATGGAAAGGCACTGCTACAAACTCCTCGAGATGCGAGAGTGTATGATTTACCACCGGGTAAATATTGTCACTTTGGATTGGAAACAGGAATACGCGATTATCTTATGAGTAACACCGATGCGAACGTTGTCCTCGCGCGAATCCAAATAGGAATTGACGGTCTTCCCATTAGTCGTAGCAATTNTCTTACATTGCTTTGTCCGGGAAGCCGAAGATCTGAGCGAAACGGGTATCTGTTTCGATGAGCGGCGGATAAAAGTGTCGGTCCATTCCGTTGTATGCGACGCAGTCGCGAAATCCTTCATCTTAATGACAAAGGGTCATGCCGGATACTCCAGTTGTTCAAAGTGCACGGCGGAGAGGGAATACTTTGCGAGAAGAATGTGTTTTCCCGACATGGACTGTCCTCTGAGAACCGACGACGTCATGCGTGCTGAATTGGGCGCGAATGGCGAAGAGGAGCACCGACTTGGACTGAGCGCGTTTGTTGCGATTAGTGACTTCGGACTGGTATTTCAAGTCCCGTTGGACTATATGCACCTCGTGTGTATTGGAGTCGTCAAAAAGTTGATTACCTTGTGGTTCAAAGGTCCCTTTAAAGTCCGTTTCTTAACGTCGCAGAACGCGTCCGTAATGTCTGGGTATCTCGAGCATGCTAGATCTCACATACCGATAGAGTTTTCTCGAAAACCTCGGAGGATCGAGGAGTATGTCAAGTGGGAAGCCACAGAATTCAGGCAATTCTTGTTGTAAACCAGTCCCGTAGCTTTGATGGCCCTAACCGATGAAAATGACGACATCGTCACACATTTTCTCACCTTGCACGTCGCGATACGTCAGTAGTATAGGAACCACTATGGGTAGACTAAACAAATGACGTCACCGGCGCCGAGTCAGCCCGTGACGTCACGTTACATCACGTGCCCCCACTCCTCTCATTTACCATAGTGCCAAGAGTGGCGGGGATACGCTAGAGCGCGAGTCGCGAATGCGAGAGAGAGAGAAAGACTATCTCCCGAGAGAGAGGGATGTATAGGACGGTGGAAGAGGTACACTGGACTCCATCGATGGCTTGCACCTGGTCCGCACTGCCCTCTCCGGCCGCGCAGCGTACTAGCGGCGGGAGCAGCGCGGAATTCGAATCGCTCGAGGGGCAGAATGGATTTCCTAAAGAAAAT
>NW_019395408.1:0-7939 GCF_000612105.2 Orussus abietinus | reverse complement strand
TGATTAAACCAAATTTTAATTAAACTTATTACTGTAGTGTTTTAATATGCGACTAGCGCATATTCCATAGGACTACGGTAGCTCAGTGGTCGGCACTACTATAGTCTGTTACCTAAATGATTCGGGTTCGAATCCCGGTTACCACCATGGGGATTTTTTCAATGTCAGATGTTTGTATATCTCGAATATTTCAGGTCCCTGAACAGATCGTGGTAAATTGTGTTGTAGTTCCATGTACTTTATTCGGACAATAACACAGAGTACACAGGTTGGTTTGTGGAAGCAAAAGTAAAGATACGAAAAGAGGTGAGACGCCGATGCGCGGTTCACGCGCCAGAACAACCGACCGTTAGTGTCGTCGCGCGCGCGCGCCATCTGCTTCCCGTGCCGATGCGCGCGCCACCTACCCAGTGTCGTCCGCAAAGCGAATGATGAAGTCGGGTCCGTCAGACTCCAATACTCCCCCTCGATTCACGGAGGGCTCCTCCCTGAGCTTCGATTCTTGCCAAGCCAAGACATCGGCTTGGTCAAGACATCCGCTGCCATTCTGTCGGTTGGCATTGTAATATTCTAGTGAATTCGGACGAATGAAGATTGTCGGAATATAATTCAACGATCATTTATTTGCGAGGAACCGCGGCCTGTCGGTCGGTCGTTCGGGGGGTCACCAGGGGTTTGGGTCTGCTTGAACTTGCCGATTGTGAATCCCATAGAGGCGACGATGTCTCGAGATAGGCCCTTGGCGGCCCTTCTTGGTCGGAGGTCGGTCCTTGGTGGCCAGTTGGACCTCGGGCCTGCGGCAAAGATCAGCGTCTAGCGCTTCCCCGGTTCCGCGTCGACGTCGGTCAGGACGGGTATTCGGCAGTGGGCGATCCAGGCGACCCTTCTACCAAGCGCTCCCCCTCCCGATTATCAGTGCCGTGTCGATTGCGACCGGCCGCGACCTTACAATCCTTACAACATCCCCCTTTTTTATTCCCCCTAAAGGAATAAAAATCCGGTCGTCACAATTCGTCATTCCTACTCGCAGTATACGTCATTACAATTCAACGCATCACATATAATCAACGCCGGAACGTGCATCAACCGCACGCATCCGCGGTATTCGTCGATCGCTAATTTACAAAAATGTACAATTAAATTCCGCTCAACTACAAGTTACAAATCATTCACGGTCCTCAGCGAGAGTCCGATATTTTTTACAGTGACTAATGTTAAAAATCCCTCGTTCTCGACGGGGTTCGTCCGGATAAATTAACAAATACGCATTTTGTCCAACTCGCTTACCCGCGCGGTACGGTCCCTCATAAACTTCAAAAAACTTCGCTGTAAGCTTATCGATCACCTTGGACGCATGAGGGACACGGACTAAAACAAGGGCTCCCACCTCCAAGACGGTTTCTGCTATTACTTTCTGTTGCTTGGCCCGATAATCAGCATTTTTTTTAAGATTATGTCTCACCGCAATTAGTATTTTTTGTCTGTCCACGGTTACGCCTTCAGGAAATTTTATTATCTTTTGTACCCGATCAATAACGGGTTGTCGGAAATGTACCTCAACCGGAGGATGACCAGTGCTGCAATGAGAAGTAATATTTAATAACTCCTGAACCCGGGGAATTTCTTTTGCCCACCGAGTGTGCGCATGCGAACAAAAGGTACGCAGAAAGCGACCGATTTCCCTCATGATCCTCTCTACAGGGTTCGACTGCGGATGACGGACCGAACTATAGGAAATGGTGATAGCTTCTGATTCTAATCGCTGTTTCCAAAGGGCGGATGTAAATTGTGTGCCATTATCCGACAATACTCGCCGAGGTTTTCCAGCCATCGAACAATAACCACGTAGAAACTTTTCGCTGGCCGCCTTAGCAGTGGCCTTCCGCAATGGATAAAGTCCGACGTATTTACTGAAAACGTCCATGACAACAAAAATGTATTGGACCCCGCCGACGGATCGCGGCAACGGTCCATAAAAATCGACCGCAACTAGTTCGCCCGGATGATCGGGTATGATCGGACAATAAGCGCCCTCACTAGCCGTGTTACTATATTTCGACCTTTGACATATGTCGCATGCCCGTACATATCGCTTCGCGTCGCGACGAAGGCCCTTCCAATAGTAGAAATTCGATAAATAAGCTGACGTCCTATAACCTCCAACATGGCCCAAACGCTCATGAACCGTGCGGACAACGCTTAAAACGAGATCACGGGGAACCATTACTAACCAATTTTTCCGCCCTCGGGGGCGGTGAAATAATACTCCTTGATGCGTCATTAATTCCTCATGTGATTCCGATGATTGACATTGGTCCATTAGTTTCCGAAGCTCAGGATCACGCTGTTGAGCCGCCTTTAAACTAGCCAATTCCTTATCATACCGCCGATCTTCTAGGGAAATTGCCGACATGGCGTACCTTCCACCATCCCCCTCGACCGCGAGACGACAGATAGCGAGTGCCCGGATCGCGAGGCGCTCGGAAGACGGTTCACAAAATACACCTTCCGGGTTCCTACTAAAAAAGTCGGCTACAACATTATCCTTTCCCCGACAATAATTTACATCAAAATCAAATTGCTGCAGCAACAAACACCACCGTTGAATACGGGCGTTCTGATAAACAGTGTTTCCGAGGAAAGTTAAACATTTATGATCGGTTACGACCGTAAATCTTGACCCAACTAGGTATACGCGGAATTTTGAAACTGAGTACACGATGGCCAAAAGTTCCCGCTCGGTCACCATATATCGCGATTCAGCGGCCGTCAGATATCTACTAACGATCGCTACCAAACGTGGCCCCTTTTCACCATCAAGCTGATATAAAACTCCGCATATCCCATGATCAGAAGCATCAGTTTGAAGACGAAACGGTTTGGACGGATCAAAATGATACAGCATCATGGCACGTAAAAAGTTTTCTTTGAATGCGACATACTGTTTACTATGCTCTACGGTCCAATCCCACGGAGCATCCTTAGATAGCAACTCGCGAAAGGGGTCAAGAAATTTAGAATAGTTAACGCAAAACTGTCGATAGTAATTACAACAGCCCAAAAACTGTTGGAGCTGTCTTTTATTCCGGGGCTCCGCAAAATTACGAATCACCTCAAGCCTTTTTGGGTCCGGAACTACACCGTGAATTGATAAAACGAAACCTAAAAAGTTAAGCGACTGCTTACAGAACACCGATTTAGCGAGATTCAAGGTAAAATTACACTCACGTAGTCGTTCAAAAATGAAATCTAGGTGCCCCAAATGGTCCTCGAAATTCTCTGACGTGATAAGCATGTCGTCGATATATGTCGTTAAAAAAGCATCAAATTCCTTGCCAAGAGCTGCACGCAACGCGCGTAAATGTGCTGCCCGCAGTCTTAAGACCAAACGGAACGCGACAAAACTGATACAGTGCTGAGCCCACACGGAAGGCGGTAAGTGGGCGCGATTCCAGATCGAGAGGGACTTGTCAATAACCCTGCGTTAAATCGATAAGGGACATACATTGGACCCCATGGTACTTCTGTATAATTTCATCGATACACGGTGGCGCCTCGTGATCCCCATCGATAAAATTATTAAGATTTCGGGCATCAAGACAAAGCTGAATTCGCCCGTCCTTTTTTTGCACGATCCGCAACGGGTTAACGCAAGGATTTTCCGACCTCTCTATAACACCCGAAGCCAACATCCGTTCGACCTAGACCTGTACCGCCTCCCTAAGCGCGTAAGGCACCGGATACGAATGCCGAATTAATGGGTTTTCCCTTCGCGGCTTGATTCGATGGACATACGTCGACGCACATCCAAGCTCGCCCGTAAATAATGATTCATATTTTAAAATTAGAGAAACCAGTGATTCGCGTTGCTGCCTCGCCAATTCAATAGATTCCTCTTTAACACGGCGGAGGGCCTCAGCAAAAGCGGTATCGGTCTCGCGATCGGCGTCCGTATTAAGTTGGTCTCGATCTCGAGCCTCATCAGAATCAACCGGTAATCACGGATTTCCTACGTTGTTGGTCGACCGATTTATTTCGTTCGTCACGTAAACTTGACATACTTTCACGGGAGAATTTTCCGGACCGCAACGTTGTATCACCTCTTTGCACGCGTTGCTAAAGCGGACCTCAGCGTCAGTCTCATAATCACCTTCATTGCTCTTCCTCTTATCATCAAAAATATCACCCCCAATCTGTTCTTCAATCACAACACTAACCTCGTCATTATCATGAAAACATTCCTCATCCCCAACGCGACCGTCATCATTATAGCTGTCGTCGTTCTCATTACAGTCATTGATACCAATTTTAATTCCGTCATTATCACTCCCCTTAACACCCACATCCTCATTTCTAACAAAATTACCTACGAGATTCTCTTCACGAACATTATCATCATTACCACCATGATCAACGTCATCATTAATATAATCAAAATTATAAAATCCTTCATCAATGACAACCGAGTCGTTCGCTTCACTTAAAGACGCGTCTCGACACACAGAATCCGCTCTGACATCGCTGCAAGGGACGAAGGGTAGTTCATCAATCCCCTCCGCGCATGCTCCCAAACGATCGGGCACCGATGAAACATCAGCCCGATCTCCCTGAACTTCATCCACTATGGGACAACTCACTATTTTTAAATAAAGACGTCCGGTCGATCGGGTCGGAACCACTCTCTCACTGGGCTCATACGCAAGTGACGAGAGCATTTGAGGCACCAATATTCCGTTTACCCAAATCTCGCGTAAATCATAATTAATGACCGTACGGGTCTCTTCCAGCCAATCATGACCCAAAATTACACACTCCGATAACGGAGGCACCACTAAAAATGTACCGACCATATTACAACTTCCCACGGAAAATTCTAGATAAATCTGTTTACGGACTGCCGCCGCCCTTCGTCCTATAACGGGAACAACATACACACTATTTACGGGCAATTCAAGTACCCTGCGCTTTTCAATAATCTCGTCATAAAATGTCTCGGATACACAAGTAATTTGGTTTCCTGTATCTAATAATACCGGCACAGCTATGCCCGCGACTTCGATAACCATCGCAGGGCACCGCGACGGCACCCTCACTTCACGTCCTCGCTGGTCCTCAGTTCCGTTAAGGCCATCCGTTAGGTCCTCTAAAAAGTCAAACGACTCACGGCGCGACGACGGACCTAAAGTCAGCGCGCCGCACTGCTGTTTCCCGACTCTGTATGTACACTGGACTCCATCGATGGCTGCACCTGGTCCGCACTGCCCTCTCCGGCCGCGCAGCGTACTAGCGGCGGGAGCAGCGCGGAATTCGAATCGCTCGAGGGGCAGAATGGATTTCCTAAAGAAAATAAATATTTATAAACAAAAACAATTAATGAAGATTATTTTAGTATTACTGTGGAGCGTCCCTGACCCACCTAACGTAGTTTTTGTTAAATAATAATTTACAGAATTTTATAAAGAATATAATAGAACATGTTCTATTAAATGTTAACAAATTTCTTAGTGATTCAATTGTTCCATTNGACAAGATTCGATTCGTCTTACATAGGTGTCGCGTCGCGTACCTCCGACACGTCACAATATATATAAAACGTTAATATATTTATAAACCTTTTCTCCAAACTGGGTGTACGGAATCATTTGAAACTTCCCGGTAAGAAAGCTAGAATTGATTGGAATTGAACATTTTTATTCCAGTGAATACCTGATTTTTCTTTTGCCCTTTATTTCATTGGTGATAAAAGAAAAAAGCAAAATCTAATTCGAATCAATTCACTTTGAGAAATAGAGGGGAATGGGATTCAAAGGAATGAAAAAATACGAGAATAGGAATAGAGCAAAGGAATATGAATCTCAATACTCTCTGTGGAATTGAACAAACTTTTTATTTATACATTTAAAATAATAAAAAACGAAAAAAAATCGATTTTTCTGATTACATATGGTTAAGTATATTATACTTATGTTCCTGTCAGTGTTCTCATACATTTCTACTTTAAGTAGTAAGGTACCATTTGATGCTCAAAAAGGTGGTTTCGCGATGATAACCTCCTTTTCTACTCTCCTTCGGAAAGGGGTAGGATCATTGTAACATAAACGTAAGGAATAATAACAGGTCTTATATGCAAGCGAGCTGTCTTCATCGCCTGCGAGAAGTCTAGCCATCTGGTGGTTCTGTCAAAACTAATGGTGCCGAACCATTGTTTCCGCAATTACATAAGCAAGTTTAGAATAACCTTGCAATGTGTAAAATCTTACTGTAATTGTAGTTACAGCTACCAGATAAATCTTATTGCACTTATTATATCCTCTTCATATAGATAATATTACCATTTCAAGTGTTGATGATTACTGCACCTTTTAAGCACAGCGCCATGGACACAGTATCTATTGGCAAGGTTACGTTTATCATTCCATGTGATCAATTTCAGCAGTTGTGCGGATTCATTAACCACAGTATTTTAACCATGTTGCTATAGTAATTTTGTAACCAAACTTTTTTTTCGTATACTGACATTACGGGGGTAACTGATTAATGCTTAAATTACAATAACAATTTTCTACAATTCTTTCCAATGGTACCTTCTCCTCATTTTCATATATAAAAAATATGAAATTTTATGTTTATTTAATGATTACTTTTTAAAATGCATGAGGTTTGATCAAATTTATATTTGGAATTCAGAATACAATACATATGAAAGAAATCTCAAATATTGGAATTCAACTACTTAATCTCTCGGGTATATAAAGTGCAATTAATTAAAATTAGAAGTTACAAACTTATATTCCAAGAAAAGGATTCAAGGCAATTGAATGCACACATTTTTTAACAGAATTGGAAGGAATTAGGCATTCCTATAATGTATTCCACTTAACGAAATACAAAAGAATTTAATATTGATATTTTTTGCCGGACTAGAAGGAATTAAACAAAGCAGAAGTATATTACTCTTTTTAGAATTGAACAGAATTGAAAATCAGAGTACACAAGGGGAATAGATATAACTGATTCATAGAAAATGTATTCCTGTTGCGGGAACTGTACTTGCAGAGAAAAATCAGGTATTCAATTGAATAGAAAAATCATCACTTTTACGTTGAAACCGTAAGACATTGAATCCTATTCTATTCTAGCCTTTTTACCGGGTAATCAGTTTAATTTCAGACCTCGTCGAGCACGAACATTTGGTGTTGTGAGCAAATCAATTTTTGTTATTCATAATTTTAAAGTGCGAAGTACTAGCTTTCGGGAGCGGAAAAGACTTTAAAATACAGTATATTACCCACACGGAACAAAAGCTCTATTATACGTATATAGAATGTTTTCATGGCTACGGGATGTTTCATTATATCAGAAGTTAAAAATATACGTATAATATATGTTCACGGAATGTCAAAAATATTGTATTGGATTTTAGATGTACATTACATGTATTAATTATGTTACTAGAACATCAAAATTTGCACCAATTAAATACGTTTAGTAAACGTATAATACATCTCTATTTAATGGACTCCTGTATCTGCGATATTAAAAGCAAAAGACATCTAATGAACGTATGTTGTGTGTATATTAAGGAAAGAAAAACTGACCTGCCACACACGTAAAATATACGTACATTCTATGTAAACAAGTATAAATTATTTTACTCGTAGGTTTGATATACGTACTTTATATGTTCCTAGAGCAACCACGTTTTCACAAATAAACGACGTATACTAAACGTATAATATACTTCTATTTAAGACGCACTTGTGTCTGACATATTGCACACGCAAAAGACATGTAATATGTGTACGTTGCACGTATATTAAGTAAATGAACATTAATTTGCCGTATACATATGATTACGTATTCATATTACATACGTATAATGACAAACATATAGGAAAATTTATTTCTACCCATAAAGTACATAATACAACAAATGCTT
>NW_019395407.1:0-8042 GCF_000612105.2 Orussus abietinus | reverse complement strand
GTTTTTGACAGAGTATGTTTTCCAATATTTGCATACTCTAACTATGCACCCTGGAACCTTCAATGCAGTAGAATGCCCAAAATACGAATTTTAAATTTAAGGAATTTAGAAAAATAAATTGTATGGTAGGGTTAATGACCATTTAATATATTCATACCAAAAATATTGCGTCCTTACGCGTTACCATTGCAAAAATATAAAGCCATCAAGCTAACCCTGATATCCTTCCTACGTATACTATACTGATTATATAATTACAATTAACACATATGATTATGTCCGTCTCAAGTAAAGGTATGTAGATAAAATTGTAACTTTAGATTTGTAATTTTTAATGTTTATTTTTGTAGTGGGTCGAAAAATAAAGTATTCCACCTTTTTGCAGTCTACTTTCAATGAATTTTTACTTATTTTGCGCAAAGAGATCCGAGACTTTTTTATACCCACTTATAATATGTACTTTTGTCGTTAATAAACTGATAAACGTTAGCGGACAACTTTTTGCACAAAATAAGTAACAGTTCATTGAAAACTGTAGACTGCAAAAAGTTGGAATACTTTATGTTTCGGTCCACTGATACAAAAGTAAACATTAAAAATTACGAATCTAAAGTGACAATTTTATCTACATACTTTCACTTGGGACAGACATAATGATACGTGTTCAAATTGTAATTATATGATCAATATAGTATACGTAGGAGAGGATATCAGGGTTAGCTTGACGGCTTTATATTTTTCAATGAAACGCGTAAGAATGCAATATTTTTGGTATGAATATATTAAATGGTCATTAACTCAACCATGCAGTTCATTTTCTAAATTCCTTAAATTTAAAATTCATATTTTGGGCATTCTACTGCATTGGAAGATCTCAAGGTGCGATGGACAATCGACCAAAGCGGTCCTTATCGCCCTGTATGAATTCGATTAGACTGTACGATGAGTGTTGACGAAAATTCGGGAATTAAGGTTCTTTTCGATTTTCGATAACTCAACCACGCAATCTGTTTTTCTAAATTCCTTAAATTTAAAATTCGTATTTTGAGCATTCTATTGCATTGGAGGGTCCCAGGGTGCGATGCACCATTAACTAAAGCCGTCTTCATCGCCTTGTATGAATTCGACCAGACTGTAAGACGGGTGTTGACGAAAATTCGGGAATGAAGATCCGTTTCGATTTTCGATAGCTCAACCCTTCCATCGATTTTTCTAAATTCCTCAAATTTAAGATTCGTATTTCGGGCATTCTACTGCATTGGAGGGTCTCAAGTTGCGATGGATGATCGATCAAAGCGGTCCTTATCGTTTTCTATGAATTCGATGAGATTCTAAGATGGGTGTTTACAAAAATTCGGGAATAAAGATCCGTTTCGATTGTCGGTAACTCAACCACGCAATCTGTTTTCCTAAATTCCACAGATTTAAAATTCGTATTTTGTGCATTCTACCGCATTGGAGGGTCTCAAGTTGCGATGGACGATCGACCAAAGCGGTCCTTATCGTTCTCTATGAATTCGGCCATACCGTAAGACGGGTGGTGACTCAAATTCGGGAGTTAAGGTCCGTTTCGATTTTCGATAACTCAACCCTGGAATCTGTTTTTCTAAATTCCTCAAATTTAAAATTCGTATTTTGGGCATTCTACTGCATTGGAGGGTCCCAGGGCACGATGGACCGTTGCCCAAAGCGGTCTTTGTCGCCCTGTATGAATTCGATTAGACTGTACGACGGATGTTGACGAAAATTTGGGACTTAAAGTCCGTTTCGATTGTCTATAACTCAACCACGCAATCTGTTTTTCTAAATTCCACAGATTTAAAATTTCTATTTTGTGCATTTTACTGCATTGGAGGGTCTCAAGTTGCGATGGACGATCGACCAAAGCGGTCCTTATCGTTCTCTATGAATTCGACCATACCGTAAGACGGGTGGTGACTCAAATTCGGGAATTAAGGTCCGTTTCGATTTTCAGGCATCGTGGTGTCAAACGCGGGGACCGGCGGAATTCCTGTCGGGATCGCCGTCGCCCGGCAGAGGTTGCAACACCAGGAAACGTCATCGTCGATGCGCAACGTCTCCTTGAGTCATCATACCTCGCATCACGCGAGCTATCACCACTTCCAGCCCGACAACTTGGGTAAGTACTCGCGACGGAGTCGGTCCGATAAATGTTAGCGCCAAGGCGAGTCCCGAAATTCCAGGTTTCCGGCCTGCCAAGGCTCCGACATATTTTAGACTTAGGGCGTAAAAACGGAGCTACGGGGTCTGGTATCGATAATAGGTCGTGAAACGCGTGTAGGATTCCGGAGCAAGAAACGCCGTTGCCCCTACAAAAAGCACCGCTTAGGCGGAGATTGGACTCGTTTCGAGAACAAACGAGCCTTTGTCCGGCCGTTTTGGACCGACCCAGAAGGCGGGAACGGGGAAAGTTATTAGAATTCTCGAGCACCTTAAGACGTTTAGAAATGAAGTCTTTATCGAATCGATCGTTGTCTCGTTCGGCTCGCATCGATCTCAAGAATCCTCTCAACCTTCCTACGATTACCGGCTGAAAGACGATTTACGATTTCTCTCGAGAAAAAGGAGCTTTATTTTTCATTTCTACAAAATGAAAAATCTTTTCGTAGAATTCTCGAGCACCTTAAGACGTTTAGAAATGATGTCTTTATCGAATCGATCGTTGTTTCGTTCGGCTCGCATCGATCTTAAGAATCCTCTCAACCTTCCTACGATTACCGGCTGAAAGACGATTTACGATTTCTCTCGAGAAATAGGAGCTTTATTTTTTATTTCTACAAAAGGAAAAATCTTTTCGTAGAATTCTCGAGAACTTTAAGGTGAAGTGAAACCCCCTTCAAATCAGTCGATTCGAATGCAACACTTTTTTTTAAGGACATTGGACCAAACTGACCAAAACTTTGACATATGACTAGTGATCATCTAAGAATTGTCCTGACACATTCAATATTTGGATTTTTGGAAAAATTTGTTTAACTCAGCCCAAACTAGAACCAAAATGGTGTCGAGCTCTCATATTTCGATCAATATACAATTATCGAAGGCTCTGATATGAGAATCGAGAGGGTCAGGATAATTTTACGACAATTTAGAACACTCTGGTAGTCGATAAACTCGCATTGGAACGGGATAAAGGCAAAAAAGTGTTGTATGGGCTTCTATGCTAAAAGGATGGGAATACGAGGTCTCGGAGTGAAAATTTAATTGACCTGGAAATCACAGATGGTGCAGGGGGTCTCTCTGCAGTCAATTAGGGCCCCAGAAAGCACGAATCCAGAGGATTTTTGGAGCTTTACTTCGCTTTCTTTATAATTATTGTACGGAAACGACAGGTGGAGTATGCCATTTAGTACAATACCCAATATAATGCGACACAGCTCTAGATATAAAAACGAACGTCGGCAACGTAGGTATTTAGAAAAATCTTCTTAACCCTTTCGTTACCTTGGACGAGATATCTCGCGACCCAATACTGGCCGATTACCGCTTTTGACGAGATATCTCGCGACCGGATACTGGCCGATCAACGCTTTTGACGAGATATCTCGCGACCGGATACTGGCCGATCAACGCTTTTGACGAGATATCTCGCGATCCGGTAGTAGCGGATTAATGCTTTTGACGATAATCTAGCTTTCTAGCACCAATATTTTGACATTCTAGATGAATATATTTTATAACTAATTCTATTCGTATAGTTAAAAAAAAGAAATAAATACAGCTACTACCGGATCGCGAGATATCTCGTTAAAAGCGTTGATCGACCAGTATCGGGTCGCGAGATATCTTGTCAAAAGCGTTAATCGGCCAGTATTTGGTCGCGAGATATCTCGTCCAAGGTAACGAAAGGGTTAATCGATGTCGATCAAGTTCCTCGACGTGTTTCACTTCACCTTAACGTCTTCCCAAATTCTCGTATTACGCTTAAAATCCTCGCGGGTGTTGACGAGGCTTACACGAGATAAAAAATGTTCGACTCGGGTATCCATAAGCTCAGCTAGGAGAAAATCCGGGTCGACGTTAACCCTTTGAACAAAGAGCCATTTCGACATATGGGCGAAATTCGTATGACCGGGCAAGCAATATTGGACCAAACGTCGGGCGCCTTTAGGCGCTCTTAGTATCCAAAGGGTTAATGACAGGAACAGATGCGGAAGAGAGATGGACTTACGATCTCGAAAAGAGACGAGGCGGGAAACTGCCGACTTCGGACAGAACGACACCGGCCGAAGAACATATTTATGGCGTTGTATTCCGAAACAACCTTGGTTACGGTTACTTACGGTGCTCTGTATAGCTGTCGGCCATTTCGCTAGATTCCCGGCGAAGGGCCAATACGGGGAACCGTATATAACCGGAACCGCATTAATTACGGACTTAACGATGGTTTTACGGGGAAACTAAGGCGGCCGGGAAGGTGTTTGAACTCCCTGGGTTTATGCGATTTTTTGTCATTTTTTCCCTTCTCTCGGGGGACCGAGAAAGAGAAAGAGTTACACGTGGAAGCGGGTCCATAAACCGGACAAGGTCAAGGCTCAAAATTGAAGCTACTTCTTCCTTGGCGCGACCATTGCCCGAGAAATGTCCTTCACCTTCTCGGCAGGAGACGGGATATATCCTCGTAATATGCAAGAAATGATCATTACCCGTACGTTACGTCACCAAATTGTTCCCCTTTGCTGAAAAATTGTTGTGGCGCTACTTTCAACGGGGTCCAAACCGTGTTGGACTGGTTAAGGTCTCTATGAATTCGGCCATACCGTACGACAAGGGATGACTAAAATTCGGGAATTAAGGTTCTTTTCGATTTTCGATAACTCAACCACGCAATCTGTTTTTCTAAATTCCTTAAATTTAAAATTCGTATTTTGAGCATTCTATTGCATTGGAGGGTCCCAGGGTGCGATGCACCATTAACTAAAGCCNAACGTTTTGCAAATATTTCAAATGTCTGGTAAATATTTACAAAATGTACGATATTCGTTAAATATATAGATTATATAGGACAAATATTTTCTGCTACTAGGGATTACTCCTTCCACACGATTCTCGGATTTGAGAATCTCAATTTTGTTAAACTTTCACTCTGCAAGGAAAGTATGCGGACGCTACCTTCGAGAATCTCAATTTTGCTAAACTCCCACTCTGCAAGGGAAGCATGCGGAGGCTACCTTCGAGAACACTGCGATCCTCGAAGAGCGTCACTTGGTTCACTACTTTCAATAAGTCGACCTGGTTCGCACATTTTAACCAGTCGACTTGATACACTAACTTTAACCAGTCAATTTCGTTGACAATTCTCAATGAGAGAACTTCGCGTACAGATTTCAACAGAAATCAGCCGACCATAAGAGTAGCTTTGCTCAGGTTACGTTCATACAAAAAAAAAAAAAAAAAAAAAAACAGCCGTACAAAATTAAGTGGGCGTTATCGTCGTGTTTGGGAATTTAATTGCAAGTCCCGAGGTCCCAGGTTTACGCCCTGAGGACAGCCACGATCGCTCACGTTGACGACGCGACGGAACAGCGGAATCGCGAAGTCGAGATGGTTGCCCCCTAATGCGGCGGCTTTGTGCCTTGCCGGGGCACACCTCGAGGGCGAGGGTTTGTTTATCCTCGAGGAAGAGACCCGCGAGTCGAGGACTCCAGCTCGCGAGCGGAGCTACGAGAGATTATGCAAAGGACGACAAACGCGCGACCTACCATCGGCGCTCCGCCATCGGAGAACGGAGAACCGGTAGATGTCGAAACCAGCTGGAGAAAGAGCCGGCGCGACCTTTTTTCCGCGAGCGAATCTATTAATAAGTTTACCTGCGAGCTTATGAGCAAACCGATCGCGCGCAAGAACCTCGACACGAGCGGTGAAGGGGGATGGATTAAGGTGAGGTAAACCCCTCCCTCAAATCAGTCGATTCAAATAAGACACTTTTTTTTAAGGGCATTGGACCAAACTGTCCGAAACTTTGACACATGACTCGTGATCATCTAAAAATTGTCCTGACACATTCAACATTTGGATTTTTGGAAAACATTTTTTAAATGCCGGTCCAGAACCAAAATGCCGTCGAGCTCTCATTTTTCGATCGATGTATAATTATCGAAGGCTCTGATATGAGAAACGAAAGGGTCGGGACAATTTTACGACAATTTACAACACTCTGGTAATTGATAAACTCGCATTTGAACGGGATAAAGGCAAAAAAAGTGTTTTATGCGCTTCTATGCTAAAACGATGGGAATACGAGGTCTTGGAATGAAAATTTAATTGACCTGGAAATCACAGATGGCGCAGGGGGTCCCTCTGCAGTCAATTAGGGCCACAGAAAGCATAAATCCAGAGGATTTCTGGAGTTTTACTTCAATTTCTTTATAATTAATGTACGAAAACGACAAGTGGAGTATGCCATTTAGTGCAATACCCAATATAATTCGACACGGCTGTCAATATAAAAACGAACGTCGGCAACGTAGGCATTTAGAAAAATCTTCTTTATCAACGTCGATCTAGTTCGTCGACGTGTTTCACTTCACCTTAAGAGTGAAACGATGCTGGTTTATGCGCAGTTTGAAATTCTGAGATTTTCTTACCTAGGACATTTCCTTTTCGCTTCCCGTCCCTCCTCGTTTCTTCATTTATTAATTTCGAGATCATTCATCTATAATTGAAACTGAAGAAACAAAATGCAAGGAGAAATCGGCCACCGCATATTCTTAAGCGTAAAAAAATTGCATTTTCCTTATTGACTTTGCAATAAGTATCGTTTGCACTTCGATAAGAAGCAGAAATTTGTAGTACACGTGGGAAATTTGTAGTACTCGGGTGCGCTCGTGTACTCGCTTCGCCTTGTCCTGCAAAAGATCACACGTGTACTGCAAATGCCAACTTTCTCTCCTAGATGCACAATATACTATTAGCAACGTCAATTAAATTTCTCGGCTCCTTTCATGCCACCTTAAGCAAGGTCCTGACAGCCGTAAAATTTCATTTTTTAAACTAGACCTTTTTATTTATGCCAGACTAGATCCGAGATGACGAAGTCAGCACATGTTTCTATTATTTTACGCCTTTTGAAAGCGTAGAATTGGAAACGATGACTCTCAGGACCTAGACATAACATTGTAAAACAATATGAAACACGTGTTGTTTCTTTTTTTTTCCGTACCTGTCAGTAAAATGAGAATTTTCAACCTGTCGGTAAGTAAAAGCCCCTTACGGACCGATATAATCGTATAAATATGTATTAAATACATGCTTAATTGTATAAAGTTATTTTAACCACATATATTGTCGATTACTACTATCGTATGCGCTGTTTGACTTCGTGCAGGATCATTCTCAGTGCTTCACTGTTAAAAAAAATATTGTACTTTTATAACATTGTTCTTGAAAGTTTTTTGAAAAAATAGTATGCTAATTTTATACCGTATTTTCTAATAATTTCATATATAATTTCAACAGATTACAGCCGACCATAAGAGCAGCTTTGCTCAGGTTACGTTCATACAAAAAAAAAAAAAAAACAGCCGTACAAAATTAAGTGGGCGTTATCGTCGTGTTCGGGAATTTAATTGCAAGTCCCGAGGTCCCAGGTTTACGCCTTAAGAACATCCACGATCGCTCCTTTTCATGTTTTGGCGATTTTTTCCGATGAAAAGTCAAGCTTTTTCAGAATTTCCGACACTACTCCCCCCACACGATTCTCGGATTTGACAATCTCAATTTTGTCAAACTCCCACTCTGCAAGGGAAGCATGCGGAGGCTACCTTCGAGAACACTGCGATCCTCGAAGAGCGTCGTCACTTGGTTCACTACTTTCAATAAGTCGACTTGGTTCGTACATTTTAACCAGTCAATTTCGTTCACAACTTTCAACGAGAGAACGTCGCGTACAGATTTCAACAGAAATCAGCCGACCATAAGAGTAGCTTTGCTCAGGTTACGTTCATACAAAAAAAAAAAAAAAAAAAACAAAATTAAGTAGGCCTACGTTATCGTCGTGTTTGGGAATTTAATTGCAAGTC
>NW_019395406.1:0-8464 GCF_000612105.2 Orussus abietinus | reverse complement strand
AATTAAAAAATATAATTTCTATATATGTTTATAAATTATTGAAACTAAATAAGTCATTGAGATTTTCAACAAAAATATTTCAGATATCTTCGAATGAAATCTACAAGAAATCTTAAAAAATGTGTCGCTTGAGATATTTAGCAAAGATTGCAAAGAGATCTTTAGAAGTTATTCCACGCTACTAGGGTTGGTCTTGGTCTTGAGCTTACATCCTTGTCTTGATATTGGTCTTGCTCTTGCATACTCCGGTCTAGTTCGGTCAAATTTCGATCGCGATCTCATTTGTCCGTCGCTAATGGCCTATCCTTCAAGGCCATCCTTCCGCACTCTTTTATGGCGGATAAGCTATCGTCGTATTGCGCTGCGCATCCATTCCATCTCTTCTAACAAGAAAGGTACCTGAGGTGTGCCCCTCCGATTTTGTTCATTTTTTAATATGTTATAGAGGACTAAAATTTAAGGAACCCGTGTTTTTTTTTATCGGCGGATAAACACTTTTACGGGGTGAAATCAGGCTTCAAAGTTGGCCGTTCAAGAGGGTGAGTTTGCTGTTTCATATAGAAGCACTCGACCGATTTTCATGAAACAACCGTCAAAATGTAGGGAATGAAGAATTATGAAACATGCATTTGGAATTTTTCGAAAAATTTCATTTTTAAGGGGTGAGCCACCCCTTTGAATACTTCTTTTACCCCTTACTCGAGCAGTAATTGCTCTATCCAAATGAAACTTGGTTAATTTATAGACCAGAACAATACAAAAAATGCACGTTTTGGTTTTTTTCGAAAAACGAATTCTAAGGGTTGTAACAACCCTTTAATAAAATGATATATAATCTCGTTTTAAAACCAGCTTTGTACGACTTTCTTGGACTTAAAGGACTTTAACGATTAAAATTAATAAAAGAATACGATCAGGTACCATCCGATACATTCGAAGGGTAAATTACCCCTTGGGTTCAAAGGAATGTGATTTGTAGAATGTAAGACAGTGGAGTTAGCTGTCCTCGCAACTAGTGCGTAGCCGAGTGGTAACGCCGCGCAAGCGAGCAGTATGCAGTGCCAGGTTTTCAAACACTATATGTAAGTAATATTTCGGTTTGTTCAGTTTCGTTCGTTATGTTCGGTTTCCATTATCAGTCTACTTGATATCAAAGATCGATGGTTACCAAATATTACTGTGAAAGAAAAATCGAAAGTGAATCACATGTCTGGACGAATCGTGTAGACGGATTACATTATTTTATATTTAGATTGTATTATTATAAAAACTGAACGTAACCGTGTTTGTATTTTTCATTGCAACTGTAGTTCTTAAATATGAGAGAATGAAATATTACTTACATATAGTGGTTGAAAACCTGGCACTGCATCCTGCTCGCTCGCGCGGCGTTACCACTCGGCTATGTACTAGTTGCGAGGACAGCTAACTACTGTCTTATATTCTACGAATCACATTCCTTTGAACCCAAGAGGTAATTTACCCTTCGAATGTATCGGATGGTACCTGATCGTATTCATTTATTAATTTTAATCGTTAAAGTCCTTTAAGTCCAAGAAAGTCGTACAAAGCTGGTTTTAAAACGAGATTATACATCATTTTATTAAAGGGTTGTTACAACCCTTAAAATTCGATTTCGAAAAAACCAAAATACGCTTTTTTTGTATTGTTCTGGTCTATAAATTAACCAAGTTTCATTTGGATAGAGCAATTACTGCTCGAGTAAGGGGTAAAAGAAGTATTCAAAGGGGTGGCTCACCCCTTAAAAATGAATTTTTTCGAAAAATTCCAAATGCATGTTTCATAATTCTTCATTCCCTACATTTTGACGGTTGTTTCATGAAAATCGGTCGAGTGCTTCTATATGAAACAGCAAACTCACCCCCTTGCACGGCCAACTTTGAAGCCTGATTTCCCCCCTAAAGGTGTTTATCCGCCGATAAAAAAAAACACGGGTCCCTTAGATTTTAGACCTCTATAACATATTTAAAAATGAACAAAATCGGAGGGGGACACCTCAGGTACCTTCCTTGTAAGAGAGAAAGATGCGAGGAAGCTCTTTCATTTCTCTCTCTAGTCAAAGTAGGGAAAAACAGAGCGACCAGGGTCAATCCTTTCCCCCGCTCGCTCTTTTTTCTTCCCCTTTCGTCGTTTCGCACATATTTACGCAAATTAATAGAGAGAGAGAGTCCCGTTCCGTTCCTCACTTTCCGCCCTTTTCGCGACGGATCATCGTGCAAGGTCCACGTGTTAGGTTGGATTAGGTTAGGTTAGGTTAGGTTAGGTTAGGTTAGGTTAGGTTAGGTTGAGTTAGGCTAAGCTAGGCTAGGGTTTGACGCCGGGTACTCGGAGGAGCTATTACCGGTGGGGTCCTCGGCGAGGAGGTCCCTCCCTCGGGACCGATGTCCCAGGCGGAAGTGGTAGTCCATCGGCTAAAGAGCAAGCAGCGAGTGCAGCGAGTGCGGCGGACACTCACCGGTCGAGCTGGCGTTCTGGTTGTACTGGTTGAGCCCGGCCGCGTGGTAGGGCTGGGTCGGGCTGCAGGTGGGCCTGGCCCCGTAGCCGAGGTGCAGGGGCTCGTAGCTCGGGGGCCTGGCGACCCCGCAGGAGTACCCGTTGTCGCGCTGCTGGAGGCACGCCCCCGGGCTCGGGCCCACCGTCATCCCGACCGTCATGCCCATCGGGCCCATCGCCCCCGAGGCCGAGAGCGACGACATGCTCGTCGTGTGCTGGTTCGGCTGGCTCGCCCCGGACATCGTAAAGCTCGGCATCGACGTCATCGGGCTGCGAAATGCAAATTAACGTATACAGAGGGCATCCAGACAATTTCGATGGAATTACTGGAAAGGGTCCTCGGACAACGAATCGTTGCGATAACCGACGGTGGAGGGAAACTCGACTTAAGGTGATGTGAAAGCGACTACACGGAGGTCTCGTTTATGAAACTTTTCCCTGAACTAGGTGTACCGAATTGTTTTGTGGCGGTCGTCGCATATATATATATATATATATGCTATGACCGCCACAATATATATATATATGAGTCACTAAGTGCACACATCGACTAACTCCACTTTTTGNCTTTTTTTATGAAACCGTTTTTTTTACACTTTTTACAATAAATGATGTTTTCTAATGGGTATTCCTCGCAGAAAAATATTTCAGATATCTTCGAATGAAATCTACAAGAAATCTTAAAAAATCTGTCGCGTGGGATATTTAGCAAAGATTACAAAGAAATATTTAGAAATTATTCTATGCTACTAGGGACTGGGCTTGGACTCGATAAATCCCGGATTTCGAGGACGATAGAAGACGTTATCAATGCCTTTCGTCTGGGCAACGGATGTAACGAAGCACCGCCGATAATGGCCCTTTTTATTTAAAGGGACATAATATCATATTTGTATACAATATCGGCAGGCCACGACCGAGCTGAACAAGTGGTACAGCTTTACGATCGACTTTTTCGTATCTAAAGGGTTAAGGTGATGCGAAGAGGTCTCGTTTATGAAACTTTTTTCCAAACCGAGTGCACCGTATCGTTTCAAACTTGACAATGTGAATATGGAAGCGATAAAGAGGGTCCGGAAACTCAGGAAATTTCAATGTTTAAAAAATTTCCTTATAGGTATTTTTTACATTTGTTATGGAAAAAAGAAAAATGAAATTTCATGGGTGTCAGGTGATGTGAAGAGGTCTCGTTTATGAAACTTTTTTCCAAACCGAGTGCACCGTATCATTTCAAACTTGACAATGTGAATATGGAAGCGATAAAGAAGGTCCCGAACCTCAGGAAATTTCAATGTTTAAGAAATTTCCTTATAGGTATTTTTTTAAATTTGTTATAGAAACGAGAAAAATGAAATTTCATGAGTGTCAGGACCTTCTTTATAGCCTCCATACTCACTTTGTAAAGTGTGACACGATTCGGAACACCCAGTTCCGTAAAAAGCTACATGAACGATCGACCCCTCGCATGCCACTTTCACATCTCCTTAAATGAAGAAATTTTGTATATAACGAAGCACCACCGATAATGGCCCTTTTTATTTAAAGGGACATAATATCATATTCGTATACAATATCGGCAGGCCACGACCGAGCTGAACAAGTGGTACAGCTTTATGATCAACTCTTTCGTGGCTAAAGGGTTAAGGTGATGTGAAGAGGTCTCGTTTATGAAACTTTTCTCCGAACCGAGTGCACCGTATCGTTTCAAACTTGACAATGTGAATATAGAAGCGATAAAGAAGGTCCCGAACCTCAGGAAATTTCAATGTTTAAGAAATTTCCTTATAGGTATTTTTTTAAATTTGTTATAGAAACGAGAAAAATGAAATTTCATGAGTGTCAGGACCTTCTTTATAGCCTCCATACTCACTTTGTAAAGTTTGACACGATTCGGAACACCCAGTTCCGTAAAAAGCTACATGAACGATCGACCCCTCGCATGCCACTTTCACATCCCCTTAAATGAAGAAATTTTCAAAGGAACACTCTTCGAGTGGTTTCTATATCCGTTTAGATTACAGGGGACACTAGTGCTACTCTTGGAAAGATGGCCGCCATTTGTTCCTTATCACTGAAGTATATAGTAAACTGAAACGCTCGCAACGCACATTTCTTCCAGAGAGAGAGATAGGGTCGGTTGAAGCTGCATCCTTGTCGCACAAAATCCAGTAAACATTAAACGAGAAAGATTAAACGATGGGTGAATTCCCCATCAATGTCCCAGGTTAACCAATGCGTGCGCATCGTTAATATCGTCCAGTAGGAATGTTTAGTATCATTTACAATCGACATCGTGCAGGGTAGTGCCTTAGACTGTTTATCTAGACCTTGTATTGGACCCTCCACTTTCACAATTTTAATAAGCAGAATGGCTTTAAGGTGAAGTGAAACACGTCGAGGAACTTGATCGATGTCGGTAAAACAGGTCTTTCTAAATACCTACATGGCCGACGTTCGCTTTTATATTGACAGCCGTGTGATGTGAAGTTAATAAATTTTGTTAACAAATCCAAATTTTGAAAGTGTCAGAATAATTCCTAGGTGTTCATGAATAATGTGTCAAAGTTTCAGACGGTTCTATCCAATAACCTTAAAAAAAAGTGACTTATTCGAGTCGGTTTATTTGAGGGGGGTTTCACTTCACCTTAAGGTGATATGAAAGAGTCAGCCTATATATATCTAAGACGTCCAATACCCTTAAAAAAGTGACTTTTTCGAGTAGACTGATTTTAGAGGGTTTCACTTCACCTTAAGGTGATATGAAAAAATCAGCCTATACATATTTGAGAAGTCAAATCATTGGGGAAAGTATTCTCTGAATTGGATGTACTGATCCAAAGTTAAGAAATTTTATTAAATAATCCAAATTTCGAAAGCATCAGAATAATTCCTAGGTGTTCATGAATAATGTGTCAAAATTTCAGACGGTTCTATCCAATAACCTTAAAAAAAAGTGACTTATTCGAGTAGACTGATTTTAGAGAGGTTTCACTTTACCTTAAGGTGATATGAAAAAATCAGCCTATACATCTCTGAGACGTCAAATACCCTTAAAAAAAGTGACTTTTTCGAGTACACTGGTTTTAGAGAGGTTTCACTTTACCTTAAGGTGATATGAAAAAATCATCCTATACATATCTGAGAAGTTAAATCATTGGGAAAAGTATTCTCCGAATTGGATGTACCGATCGGAGTTAACAAATTTTATTACAAAATCCAAATTTCGAAAGCGTCAGAATAATTCCTAGGTGTTCATGAATAATGTGTCAGAGTTTCAGACGGTTCTATCCAATACGCTTAAAAAAGTGATTTATTCGAGCAGACTGATTTGAGGGAGGTTTCACTTCACCTTAATCGCGTGGGGGCGCTGCCGCCTCACGTGGTACATTCGTTTACTTATTTCATTGTAAAGCGAAGTCTACACATACATAGTCTAAGCTCCGATCTATATACGTACACAATGCATACTAGTTTGTGCGGCCTTCTCACGTAGTGCTTTCGAGTTTTCCCCTTTCACTGCTATACGAGGTCTAGATATACAGATCTAAGGTTAGGTCTAAACTTAATTTGTAACTAGATTGTAAAAAAAGCGGACTACATTGGCTAGTGTTCCAGTTCACTGTATATTTTAGTCACGAAGTAGGATAAGGAGGCATGATGCACTTTCGGTGTCACAGAAAGTGACTCCAGAATCGGGATCCAGGATCTCAGATTTTCGCTGATACAACGATGCGAGCGCCACTTGCGGAAAAAGAGGGAACTACGTGACCAAAACATTTCCTACCGACGTAAATGACCTAAAATGCTTTTAATTTCGAAATTAAGGTACGCAACTTGCAAGGTAATACGACGATATACAGAACGTGATGTTGTTAACATGATAAACATTAACGCACACGCTATTAGACGATAATTTTTAAGGCGATGTTAAATTGCCGTCGAAGAGTTATCGTTTATGAAACTTATCTCCGCTTTGGGTGTACCGAATTGCCTCAAACTTGACAATGTGAATATGGAGACTACAAGGAAGGTCCTGAAACCCATGCGATTTAAATGTTAAGCTAATTTGTTTATAGCCATTTTCAACAATTTTAATAGAAATGAAATTTCCCGAGTTTCAGGACTTATCTTAGGGTCCCCTCATTCATGTTGTAAGATTTGAAAGAAATAAGTACACCCAATTCGGAGAGAAGTTTCATGAACGATTGCCCCCTAAGATGCCGGTTTCACATCCCCTTAATTCCGAAATTTCATCGAGGAGGCACTGTCGGCGCTAAATGAAGAAAAATCTGAAGATCTCGGACCCCTAACCTGGGGACGATTTCATTAAATTGCGTTGAATCTTCTTATCCTAATTCGTGATTTCAGTGATTCGCGTCTCGAGCCTCGCCCACGTGTCGAGGGGCTCCATCCCTTTCCTTTTAGATCCATGGGTCATTTTCCCGGGGGATGAGAAGTCAGGATGGCAAGGTGTCCCATCCTGGACCCGACCGGGACTCCTGACCGCTCCTGGGGGTCGACGGGGCAGGTTGACCCCCGCGACTCGACGCGACGTCCTCGCACCCTGTACTGATGGGGGGCACCGATGTCCCGAGAGGTTCTCTCTGCTCCCGGGTCGACGAGCCTACGTGGACGAGCTCGACGTCGAGGACCACCACGGTCACTGGAGCCGCGGACTCCAGTATTGCGCCGCCATGTCCGGGGCAGGTTGCCCCGGGACCGCGATGGGCACGCTCACTCCTGGTGATATCAGACCTGAAAAACGATCGCGATTAGACGTTTGTTCGACCTCACTTTCGGGAAAGAGGAAGGTGGTGGACACGATGACTTCTCCGAGGGTACAGGATGGCTAAGGTGTCGTATTGTAGAATTTGGGGGGAGCAAGGTCGCCCTAGTAGAATAATTTTTAAATATTTCTTTATGATCTTTGATAAATATCCCAAGCGACAGATTTTTTTTTAATGTCTCGTGGATTTCATTCCAAGATGTCTGAAATATTTCTTCACAGTTTCAATGAGATATTTAGTTTCAATAATTTATAAACGTATATTAACCCTCTTAGTGTCGGGCGAAAAGAGGTGCTTATGCGATGTTAGAAGAGATGGAATTGCAAAGAAATCTTTAGAAATAATTCTATGCTACTAGGGTTGGTCTTGGGCTTGAGCTTACATCCTTGTCTTGATATTGGTCTTGCTCTTACATACTCGGGTCTAGTTCGGTCAAATGTCGATCGCGATCTCATTTGTCCGTCGCTAATGGGAACGCATTCGTGCCCGCCACCGTACCTTTTAGGAAGTGCCACACAGGAATCCGAGGATCACCAGGAGGGACCGTCGAGGGGTGTCCCGACTCCTCGACCTTCCAAGCGGAGGCGGGAGTCGAGAGAAACGCGATAAAACCGACGGGCCCGACCCGGGAGGCGACAAATCGGGACCGACGGAGTGCGCCAAGGCGGTTCATTGATTACGTCGCAAACAATTAACGCGGTCTCGACGGGGCCGCGCCCGGAGCTCGCTCGAGGCGTAGCCTTGAAGACCAGACACGTTCCACGACGGAAAGTCCACCTCGGAACGGAGGTTTCCCTCTTCTGGAGTCCTGCGAGCCGAGATTCCAGGAGACGACGTCGTTCCAAGGTGGTCCAGGATGGACACGGGACGCGTGGGCCCTTCCCTCGATACTCTTGAGAAAGTACCGAAAAGAGATTCCCTCTCTTTTGCCATGACTATCAACATATGATGCCGTAAACCTGCCCCACATAAAAAAAAGAGACAGACCGAGAAAGCATCCCCATAGTTTTCTCTCCTTTTCCCGTGGAGGCAAAAAACTAGAGAGCGTTTTAAAAATATTTAAAATCAAAATCACACGTTTTGCTCCCATAATGAAATAGCGGAACGAAGGTATTAGAAGAATTTCTCGTGTTTTTTAATACCAAATGAAGTGTCCGATAATA
>NW_019395405.1:0-7859 GCF_000612105.2 Orussus abietinus | reverse complement strand
TGTTTAACCGCAGTCGACATATAAAAAAGAGCTTCCCTTTAAGAGGAACGTTAATTATCCCTGAGATAATTTCCGAGTCTTGCAAAAATAGTGGCTTGCCAGCCACTATTTTTGTCGTGAGAAAAATCATTGCCTAATCGCGATTCCGCGATCGATGACGAGGTCTGATAATTGTTAAAGAAAGTGACGATAAGGATGAAAAAGCCGCGGAAAGTTGTGAGACTCTCTCGCTCCGAAAAAGGGCAATTAGAAACGCGCAAACGTGAAGGGAGAAAAGAAGGGAAAAAAAGGAGGAGCCTCGGCGAGAGTTCTACGTGAGAAAAACTCGAATGGAGGCCTAGAAAGTCGCGACATGTCTTCGGGAGCAAGTATGCATCTACGCAATTACAGGTCGATTCAAAAATCACTTTTCATTTATATATAAATTCCACGAAAATTCGTCAAATCTAATTAGCAAGTATGCATCTACGCAACTACTGGACGATTCAAAAACCACTTTTTATCTATATGTAAATTCCACGGAAATGCGTCAAATTTGATTAGCAAGTATGCATCTACGCAACTACAGGATGATTAAAAAATCACTCTTTATTTATATGTAAATTCCACGGAAATGCGTTAAATTTGATTTATCTATACTGAGAAAAAAAAGTGTCCATTCAACCAAGGAAATATTTCTTTGAATAGTACCAAGGGAACATTTTGTTAATTCAAAGAATAATTTTCAAATAAACTCGAATAAATTGGATGCAACGTTTCTTGCCAATTATGACAGTTTATTTGAGTGAAACAATTATTCTTTGAATTAACAAAATATTTCTTTGGGACGATGTAATTCTTTTTCTTAGTGTACTTCCATGTGACTTCATATCTTTGAGTCAATTCTAAAAAAATCGTTTCTCTCGGCATGTGCACGAACCGTTCTTGAAATGCAATAAGAGCATTATTGGCACGAAATAATTTCACTTGATATCATAAAATCTCAATTATCAATCTCAAGCTTCGAAAGCCTATAAAGTTACTAGTATTAATTTTTCATAAACAGAAAAGATAATTATTTACTTGAATATGATATAGTTTGATCGGTCTCGTTAAAAATGCACAATCACTTACGTGACAAAATTGCGAAGCCACGAGGAAATAAATATAAAAGTATCATGTCTATACAAAATATTATTGAATGACATTTGTAAAGTGATTTTTGGGACACCCTGTAACGGAGTTCACTTTCAATTCCCAGATTCCTTTTCCAAGGTAATCGTGGAATCATTAGAAGTAATGATTTTCTGCCGCCAGTCTGCCCTACTTACTTTTGCTTTATTTCTTTACGTAACACATCCCGTGCATTTATTCGTCTTTTTCGACTTTTCATGAAAACGTTAAATTACAGTCAACCGATAAATTCTTCCCGTCGAAACGAATATATAAAAAATTCTTCCCGTCGAAACGAATTATAAAAAATGACAGTAATTAAATATAAAAGCGGTCAGGAAATCGCGCATTAATTTTTCCCGGAATTTTTGTGCGGTTCTCCAGTATATGAATATTTATCAGAAAAAACAAAATATCGTCACGAGTTAAATATCAACGATTAACCCGGAAATTATTGTCGCAACCAGGAAGTACTCTTGACCGCAAAGCGCGTTTTCAAAAATGTCACAAACACTTCTTATCATCACGTATCGCTTCCACGAATGACCCTGACAAAGTTTACTAAACATCGCATAATTTATACAACAACGTTTATTTACCAGAGATTAAATCACTCTTCGTGCTGCCAAGATTAAAACAATAAAAGGGAATAAATAACAATCACTTGGTATGCAATTGTCAACAACCGAAACAAATTTAGCGTATTTCTCTGAATGGCAAATAAATAAAATAATTATTGAACAAGGCCCCTGAAGCTTATAAATAAAATGATGTTGCTCGATGAAAAATAAAGCCTTATAAAATAGTAGTAACGCTTAATGCAATATAATAAAGTCTTGTACGAGAGGGGACGCAAAAATAAACCGGAAGTGGAACATGGAATTAGAATTGAAACATATCCGGTAAATGTTGAGTCCCCCTCGTATAAGGCCGTATTATATTCAGTAGACATTAACACTCTTTTTCAAGCCTTCATAATTTTTCATCAGGCATTAATATTTTAATTACGAAACGAAAAGAAAATATTAACGCCTGATATCAGAAAAAATATCAACGACATATAAAAAAAATACAAAAATCTTATAAACAATACATTCTTCTCAAATGCTTCCCTTATCGATAACCCTTATCAATTTTGCATGCTACATGCAATATCAGGTCAAAGGTGACATACCGCCGATAAGGTCTAGAGATAAGATTTAAATAAAAACAAAACATCGTCCTCACTCGAGTGGGAAGTGGAACTTCTGAGTTAAAGACAATTAGTACTAATTATTCTTAATTATTCTTCCACGAAACGCCCTTACGATCTTTACTGGTTGTTTTGGGGACAATTTCCAACACACAAAGATGAATGGTAGTTAACTATAAAATTGTGAGAATAACGCAGTAACCCTAACGAACATGTTTATGCAAATCGCCTCGATACTAACACAAAGATGTATATATATATTAATTAACTGTAACAAAAAAAGTATGTAAATGTTTAATTTTTCTATCCGCTCCCCTTTCTTAAGATGATGTAAAAGTTTAAGGTGATGTGAAAGTGGCGTCAATGAGGTTTTGTTTATAAAAATTTGCACCCAACTCGATTTACCAAATAGTTTGAAACTTTACAATGTGAATAGGGAGACTATAAGAAAGGTCCTGAAGCTCATGAAATTTCAATTCTTTTCAAATTTGTTTATAGGTATTTTAAAAGTAGTTTATAAAAAATGAATTTTCGCGAGTTTCAGGACCTACCTATTTAGAGAAAAGTTTCATGAACGGCAACTCTTTGACGCCACTTTCACACCCCCTTAACCGGAAGAATCGTTCTATCAGACGGATGGAAAGATCTTATTTAATAAATTGAAATTACTTTGAAACTCGGTCTCCTCGCCGAGGCTTTCCGGGAGATCGTCCGTTTCTCCTTGTCGGTGATAACGTTATCATCCAGGGGCACCAATTGCAGGGGCAGCGTGGCCCTCTTCAAGGCCAGACTGTCCAAGGTCGCGTAGACGACTTTATCGCCAGTAGGAGATTTTCCTCCAGATCCATTTTCTTCGGTCCTCGAACCGTCCCTGCAGTTTGCCTGATCCTCGACGTTCATGTGAATGTCCTCGTTAGCGCCTGGCACGGTCATTACGGAACGGCACTTGCATCTGCAGGCTGTACTGCATCTTCGCAATGACGATCCTCAAGGATGGTGTTTCCTCTTCGGCAGCGGCTTCATTCTGGGATCATTATTTCATGAACTTTTAATGGAATTTTCTTAGAATTAAAAGAAGCTTTGTTAACATTAAATTAAAATTTAATGGGAATTAGGGAACGGCACTTGCATCTGCAGGCTGTACTGCACTTTCGCAATGACGATCCTCAGGGATGATGTCTCCTCTTCGGCAGCGACTTCATTCTGGGATCATTATTTTATAAACTTTTAATAGAATTTTCTTAGATCTAAAATATGTCTTATTAATAGTAAATTAAAATTTAATGGGAATTAGGGAACGGCTCGTGCATCTGCAGGCTGTACTGCACTTTCGCAATGACGATCCTCAAGGATGATGTTTCCTCTTCAGCAGCGGGTTCATTCTGGGATCATTATTTTATGAACTATTGTATTAATGGCATTTTTTTAGATTTAAAAGAAGTTTTGTTAACACTAAATTAAAGTTAATGGAAATTAGGGAACGGCTCGTGCATCTGCAGGCTGTACTGCACTTTCGCAATGACGATCCTCAAGGATGATGTTTCCTCTTCGGCAGCGGCATCATTCTGGGATCATTATTTCATGAACTATTAATGGAATTTTCTTAGATCTAAAATAACTCTTGTTAATAGTAAATTAAAATTTAATGGGAATTAGGGAATGGCTCGTGCATCTGCAAGCTCTACTGCACTTTCGCAATGACGATCCTCAGGGATGATGTCTCCTCTTCGGCAGCGACTTCATTCTGGGATCATTATTTTATGAACTTTTAATAGAATTTTCTTAGATCTAAAATAAGCTTTGTTAACATTAAATTAAAATTTAATGGGAATTAGGGAACGGCTCGTGCATCTGCAGGCTGTACTGCACTTTCGCAATGACGATCCTCAAGGATGATGTTTCCTCTTNATATATATAGAATGACCCTTTCATATCACCTTAACTGGCTAAATTATGATTCTCCATAATTTCAAATAATAAGTTTGAACTAAAAATGAACTATATAATTCGCGAAGGTTATTCTCGGGCATTTAACTGCTTGAATTGTTACTCTCTGCACTTTTATTTTTTTTTTTTGGGAAAAAGGATACTCTCCACGAAAGTACATCTAATTACTTAACTGTCTTAACTGATTCATTCTGCAATGTTTAAATGAAGGAAATAATTACACTGCAAAAGCAGGAATGTCTAGCGGTATAGATTCGCCTTGGAGAGTAATGAGTAACCCTTATGAGTAATCGGAGCCGATCTCACGAGATTCCCGTTGCTCTTATCACTTCCTGGGTGCACTTTCTCGGTGGACCCCGCAATACGTCCGCGAGACGTGAATCATCCTCGAAGAGAAGGAATCCCCCCTGATGACTTCCGTGAGAAGCGCCCTGAAGAGCTCATTCCGAGATTTCGTAATGACCACTCCACCATAGTATTAAATCGACTTCCAAGAGTTGAGAAAAAAAAATAATATAAGTTTGAACTAAATAAAAGTGTTAAGAAAGAGTTGCACGTTTGTGAGTTGCACACAGTAATGGTTAAAAATTGTCATTGAACGTTGAAAAAATTTCAATTTATAAGATGGATAAAGTGGAATCGAAGTCAAATGGGTTTGTAATGTTGATAGAATTAGTGGACTTGAATTAAAAATTATGATATAATTGCAGGATGTTAATGCTATAAATGAAACGAGAAAATTTGAAGGTTCAAACTTCCACAAAACGAGAAAAAAATAATATAAGGTTGAACTAAATAAAAGTGGAAAGAAAGAGTTGCACGTTTGTGAGTTGCACTAGTTAAAAATTGTCATTGAACGGAATTCGCAATGAATTATGCATTTATTAATTAAACTCACCCAAATCTTCCACGTTTTGATAAAGTTACAATATAAATTTTGAATAAACTATAAATCTGTATAAACTTTGTACTTTGTAACTAAATTCTCAAAATTTTACGCGTTTCCCTTCTTTGAACTAAATTCACACATACTTCTTAAAACATTCGCCAAGTGAAGTAAAACCAACTCCATCGACCCAATTATATCAAAAAATAAAAAATAAGACATTTATAACGAAGGAACAAAACGTCTCAGAAATAAAGGCAATCATTATCTGCTTTTTAAGCAAGACCACCTCCACCGAAACAATTATATCGGAAAACAAAAAATAAGACATTTACAACAAAGGAACAAAATGTCTTAAAAATTAATTAATTCATTATTTGTCAAGACTTACCTTTGATTCCGCATTGTCGTAGGTCTCGTACAGGTGCTCTTCAAGAATGTCTTCAGGGACCTCTTCAGGAACCTCTTCAGGAACCTCTTCAGGAACCTCTTCGTGGTCCTCGGAAGGTTCCGTTCCGGTCAGCTGATTCCTAGACCGCTCATCAGAGTCGTCTTTTAAATCGCGAGGTGTGACCCTTGACCTCGACCCAGAGGAAACCCCGAAGACCGGCTCGTAAATCTTCCCTCCGACCCTCTTCTCCGTCTTCAGCTCCTGAGAGACCTTCTGATACCACCTGACCAGGCTGGCAACTTTCCCTAAACCAGGCTCGACCTCAAAGACCTCGTCCCGATTTTCCCCCACGACCTCCTTCCCCGAGTTCCGGTCCAGCAGGATGTCCTGTTGGCTCCTGGTCTTCCTCAGGGTGTCCTGTCCACCCTGAAGAGCCGCCAAATCGAAGGCCAAGGTCATTGGATTCTTCAAAGCATCATTACAGATGCGCCCTCGAGATCCAAAGGACGACTTTGAGATTTTCCTGGCACTTTTCGTCGATTCCGGGGTGTTAGCACCCTTAAGATCTCCCTGAAGAGTTCCGCTGGGATTCTTCAGGATGTTTTTCGACTTGACCACGTCAGAAATCCCCAACTCAGTTCGAGATTTTGAAGACGCGGAAGATCTGCGAGTAGCCTTCAGGAGTTCCAGAATTTCCGCACCCTGAAGACCCTTCCACGTCCTTGTCTCGGGGCTCAGGGACTTGCTCTTGAATTTGGGAACGTTGGAAGGTAATTCCTGACCCTGAAGAGACCCCACCACGCTGGAGAACGCCTCGATGCGAGGTTCAATCGTTGGTCCGGACACCTTAGGACCGCTTTCATCGCTGGCCGAGATATTCGCCTGGTCCCCGCCTCCCAGAGACCTTCTCGAGCACCCTGAAGACCTAGATTTCTCCCTGGCCACGTTTAACTCCTCCCGAGAAATCCTACCGGGTGAGACCGAAGACCCGGAAGTCATCTTATCCTCTCGATTCTCGACCCCTCCACCCTCTTCAGGGTCTTCTTCAGAGTCTTCTTCGGGGTCCTCTTTCGGATCTTTCTTCCCCCTTTCTCGATTTCCAACCAGAGGAAGGTCCGCGCACTTCTCCTCGTAGGTGATCACCACCATGTGCTCGGCCTTCTTCCCCTCTTCGGCATCGACCATCAGCTTCGACTTCGTCGCCGAAGCCACGTGGACGAAGTTCGTAGGCGAAGAGATCGTCAGGGACTTCAGTTCCTCCCTGGACATGCTTTTTCGCCTAGAAGAGCCGCTCTTCAGGGTCTCCGTATCATCCTGGAGAACCTTCCTCCCTTCGTGCTTGCTCTTCAGCTTCTTCTGCCTCTTCAGGGAACGACCCGATATGGGGACGTAACTATGAAGCACGCTTTTCGCGAACTTCAACCTGGGCCCCGTTTTCGGAACGTCGTCAGCTTCTTTCTTCCTCCCCGTGTTGCATTTTTTATCAACCTCGTCAACCTTGAAGGCTTTCTCGGCTCTCCCTGAAGAGATGATATCGTTCAGCACGTTTTCGAATTTCTCCGCGATTTTTGCTGAATTCTTCTGCGTTCCTTTTTCATTCCCGACGTTGTTCTCCAAGCCTTCGTCTTCAAGTTTGTCTTCAAGTTCTTCTTCAAGTTCTTCTTCAAGTTCTTCTTCAAGTTCTTCTTCAGGTTCTTCTTCAAGTTCTTCTTCAGGTTCTTCTTCAGGTTCTTCTTCGAGGACTTCTTCGGCAACTTCGCTGCTCGACACACAGTCCAACAATTCCGAAACTTGAGATAAGCTTGAATTCTGTTCACCATTTCCTAGTGGAACTTCATTTTTGGAGGAACTCTTCAAGGAGACTTCTTTCGCGGGAACTTCAAACTTCATCGTCGACTGGCTGCACTTTGGTCGGTGCTTCCATTGGCCGGTTCGTACCTAAAGATGCATTAATTAATATTTAAAAAGACATAACGCAATATTTTACAGCAATTAAATACAATGTTAGACAAAATATTTAAAAAATCAAATATGTTTAACCATGTCGCATTTAAAACATTCTAACAGAATATTTAACATTAATAAAATTAATTAAAGTTGAAGAAAATACAAAATAGATTTCTCGACTTTCTTGATTAGGTAGGATGTTATTGCTATAAGTTAAATGAGAAAATTTGTAGGTTCCAACTTCCACGTAACGAGAAAAAAATAATATAAGGTTGAACTAAATAAAAGTGGAAAGAAAGAGTTGCACGTTTGTGAGTTGCACTAGTTAAAAATTGTCATTGAAC
>NW_019395404.1:0-8200 GCF_000612105.2 Orussus abietinus | reverse complement strand
CAAACTATTCATACTTCTAATTTCAAATTCGTATGTAAAATGACTTTATTTCATTGAATGTAATAATGCTTACGAAAAATTGTTATTGTTACATTTAACAATTAACAAAAAAAAAAAAAATGGGAAATCACCACAAAAACATCGTCAGTGTAAAAAAACTACATCCATCGAATTGAAACAGTATATTTTGCAAAGTCATATATATGACGAGTCATATCTAGTGGCGATTAATCGCATAAAAACAATGAAATTAGTTACTTTTACTAAATCCATGCTGTGGCGGATGCGACCGGCGACAAGTGACACGAAGGAGGATAGGTTCCGGGGCCGCAGCGCCAGGACGATCGCTCGTCACCTTCGCCCGATTGTCTAGGCGGATCCGTTTGAGCCACTCAAAAATTTTTACGGTTTCGAGAACAAGACACGAAGCTGGTCGCCAGGCCTCCCCGAAGGCCAAAAAAACAAACTCTCGACAATCTTAAAAATGCAAAACTCTTGAACGAAACTCGACAGTCTCAACAAACTTAAAAGGCTAGGCTCGAAACGATCTCCGCCCCGACGATCGTCGCGTCGCGGCCGGATTGCACAGAGCGCACGCGCCAGGTTCGGAGAGCGTTGTAAAGCCAGACTACGGGGTTGAGGAAAACTCATCGAATTGGGGAAAACTCAAATCGGGAAGAACTGAAATCGGGGAAAACTCAACCGGGGAACACTCACTCGGGGAAAACTCAATCGAGGAAATTGGAGGAATTCAGCTCGGAAAATGACAGACAGAAATCAAAAAAATGAACAGATTTATTCGAAAGATTAATTAGAAAGATAAATTACAGAACGATTTTGCACCGAGGATAACAGATAATTACAAAGGAACGACGGGGTTCGACGGAAGGTCGCCCCAAAGAAAATCAGATCCGAAACGAGACATTTCAAAAATACGGCGGTTCGGAATAAACGCGATCTGGCAAATACAAAAAGAAATCCACGGCTATTCGGCGCCGGGAAAGATAAAAAGCGAGAAACGTGCGCATCGGGGAACTCGAAAAATAAATTTGGCATAAATTCTAAAAGAAACCGGACGCTAAGGCTGAACTATAATTTGTGAAAATAATATGTGCTTGCTTACATGAACTGCCGGAATTAACTTTACACGGGAAAATACTACTCTCAATTAATTACGCGACAAGATCTCGACTATTCTTGACTTCTAAATTTTACACGTTAATCGTAAAATTTACTCGACGGATGAGTCGCAAAGCTAATCTCAAAATTAAACTCAAAATCACAATTGTATCCGGAAGAAAATCAAGTTTTCTGGGAGAGAAAATGGGTCGCGGACGCGGGTGACCACGTAGCCGCCGCGCAGCTTCTCCTCCTCCGACCCCGAGGGAAGGATGATAAACAATCCTATGACTCGACTTCTGGCCGCGACAAAAAGACTCTAAATTCTCACAATAGAAAGATCCCCTCGCACTGATATGAATACATTGGATACGGGATCGCGTATGCTTACTATCGGAAAGAAATCCGCCGAATTGAAGAGCCGCCATATTTAAGAAAATCCCTCAAGCGCCGTCTGAAAAGAAGACAGTGAACTATTTTAAAGCAGAGGGACATTCAAAATAGAGGACACCAAGAAATACAGAGCAATCTTAATAGTAAAAGCGTCTTCTTCAAATAAAGTCTCGGCATTGTAGTAATTACTCCAACTTGTAGTAAATACTTAACTCTGTTAAATATTTAGTAGTAAATACTTCGTTATTAAGTGTTTACAACAATTTGAATGTATACAATTATAGTAACTACTTTTATTCGTAGTAAATACTTATGAAAAGTTTAGCATGCATCGGTTGTGGATTTATTTACTTTTTCGTGTTCAATCAGTTTGTTTGCTGATAGACACGGCTGCTTTTTTGAGAGATGTAGGTGAGGAGATCGGAGTACATGAAAGTCTGTTTCAAGGGCGGTAAAATTTAGAGTAAAGAAAAAATGTAGAGGAAGAAATAAACTTTATTTATACTGTAATGGGTCAAGCGTCCATCAGACCCCACGGTACGTTAGGACATTAATTCGGCGCTATTCGAGTATGCGCAGTAATATTTGCAATAACCCATGTAGAAATTTACCATCGGCGGAATATTGGCCCAACAGTGCAAATGGTTGGCCCAATCTTGGCTGCCAAGCGTGGCCCTTTGTGGAAATGATAACATCGGCGGAGCCTCAACCAATTGTCTTTGCCTTCATTGGGCCAATATTTCTTAATGGAGGAAATACAATAGGCTTGTCGTTTGTCCAATGCTTGGGCCAAAATAGGCAACCACTCTTGGGCCAATGTTAAAATCCAAGGTTGGACCTCTGTGGAAATGATAACATCGGCGGAGCCTCGACCAATCGTCTTTGCCTTCATTGGGCCAATATTTCTTAAAGGTAAAAATACCATAGGCGAAATGATACTCCAAGGCTCGGGCCAATGGTGAATCAATGCTGAGCCGGTATTGGACCNGGGCGCCATCGAATGTCGTACAAAAAGTCGTATGAGGGTTGAGCTATCATGTGAGTGCGAAAATGGTAGTTCGTGACTGGAGGGACGACGATGACGATATGAGAACAACGATTCTGAGAGTGGCGAAAACTTTATCGTGCCATATCTTTACGTACATAGCAGCAATCAGAGTCGGGTAAATTTTAAAAAATTCCTGATTTTTTACTGAATTTTTTGAGTCGATCGAAAGTTTATTTCTTTATCTGTAGCAAAGAAGAAATTATATTTTCATTTCCCCCACTCCCGAAATCCTGATCCTTACTGTATATAACTCTGTAGCGTCTCGCTCGAACTCAACGCGCAGGGCGCGTTTCTCGCATCGCTCCACGCTACGAGTTTCTCGCTCAAAAATATATTTGGCTCGAAACTCTACCGAGTTTCTTGATATAATCCTCCACGGGCATCCGTTCGCGTATCGGACTGAGACCGGAAGGCCCAGGCCACTCTGACGAACTGATAAAGATGTCATTTTTGTTTAAACTCAAGCAACCGAGGGCCACCCTGTTTCGGTCCCGCGACCCGCCGACCCCGGGAAATAGCAAGTAAGACAGCGGGGTCCCGGCACTTGAAGACCCATAAAGTTTAAAATAGGGAAACGGGACCCCCGCGACAACCGACACCACCCCTGCACGTGCGAGGCCATAAATTGGGTCCAAAGTTTAAACATTTAGTCTTCCTAGAAAAAAGAACGTTAAACTCCCTCTCCTGACAACATTTTTCACAAATTCCCTACTCCAAGCCAAATCCTCCAACCAAACTTCCCAAAATCCCACTCATCCCCCGAAGTCCCATTTTTTTCCAACTCCTCTTCCAATTAGAGCCTTCCAAATCCCACTCTTACCCATTTTGTCCATTTAACAATTTTTCCACCTCCCATCACTCCAAATTCCTGCAATAGGAATTTGACTTTCTACCGTTACCCGAATTTTGGGCCTCAAGGGTCGGGGGTGGAAAACATAAAAGCTAGTGTTTTAAGCAGCGAGCGACACTCTCACTCGACTATCAATTTCGTTTTGACGTCTTTTCAAGCTCTTACGCGATATTCGACTACATTACCTTTTCTCGAAGATCCAGCACCCGAGAACAAATCAAGGTATCTAGAAATATTCGCACGCACACACACCACACACATTTGTAAACTCATTTCCTTTCGTTTAATAAACCTTGTTGAAACGAAATCCCTTTTTTCTTTCTTTTTTCCCTTCCTTCACACCAATAAAGATAAGTTCGTGTAGGACTCGCTGAGAGGGCCCACAGATTTCCATTTCCTACAGATTTCTATTTCCTACAGATTTCCATTCCACAGTTTTCCATTTCCTACAGATTTGCATTTCCAACAGATATTTCCACTTCCCAAATTCCGTTTTCCTTCCCTTAATCGTGCAGGAGGGCGCGAAGCCTTTGTGCGGCTTCCCTTCCTCTCACGAAATCCTTCTTCTCCCTAAATCGTGCAGGAGGGCGCGAAGCATTTGTGCGGCTTCCCTTCTTCACGAATTTCCTTTTTCCTTCCCCTTAAACAACTTCAGAACTCACACCCACATGAGACATGGAACTAAACAGAAATAATAATATTCCCGAACCCTTCTCGTAGATGGGCAAGTGCGCGGGTAAAAGGGTCGCTCTTCGGGGATTATTTGCAAAAATTGAAAACCGGCCTAAACCCCCTTCACGGTTTCCTTTACACCGGAAAAACCGAGAAGAAGGCGGCTTCAAGAGGAACCAACGCGCCTATATCCCCCGGGGAACCTCTCTTCCTATCGGGCAAACGCCTGGCCGTTGTCAAAGCACTCATCCAGGCATCGACCCCGCAAACCGCGGAGCGATCAGTGCCCGCGAGACTTACGTCCGTGGAAATACTGGTGCCCAATTGGAAACTAATCCCAATTGATCTGCCTCCCACGGAAAAGCGGAGAGGAGAGACACGGGAGCAAACTTCCACTCCCGAGGAAGCCCCCGAGTTATTGTTATTGACGATTAAAATATATTGAGCATTTCTGTTACAATTATATCTAGTACTCCTTTTTTTACTCATTTTCCCAGACGTAACACTGATGAATCTTGACATGAGAACTCACTTTTTTCAAAATGACTCCTAGCGAATAATCGCTTTATTGCTACATGTACACACCATTCCGTGACGTTATAAAAATAAACAATTTGTTTTTAATAACGAAATATAATACCAGAAAAATCTGACAAAGTAATTATCAGCTTTTTTTCAAGATCGAAGGTAGAATTATTTGTGTACGCGGAAAGAAAAATTGTTTAATATATTGCTAATAAGAGGAATAATTATAAATTATTGTTCAAGTTTCGTAACAAGTATTGAAAATTCATTTTCCATAGACGATTGTGTTGAAGGAACGACGTTCGTAAACCGAAAAATAGACAAACCGTGTATCTATTAGTTAAGCTTGTTTAAGGAATTTTCAATTATTAACTGCTGAGCAACAATGGTAACTTCGTTGCCCACTGATACTGGTGGATATTGTGAAAATGATCCTGATTACATTTATACAAGTTTTCAGCAAGTGATTGTTGGTAAAATTGGTTAATAACAACAAATTGTTTACTGATTTTTATCTGCTCGATCGAAAAGCCCTCTTCCCTTATAAATGTTTGTCATTTAATTAGATACATAAATAATAAAATGCTGTTGATCCAAACCATTATAATTCATTTGTTTTTTGTAACAAATGTACGTAATTTTTAAAATTTTTCATTTCCACTACAGAATATTGTTACATAGTTTCGACATTGATCATTGATTTATCATTGTAGTCGTCGTTGTCATGAGTGCCACATGACGTCAGTGAATACTTTAATATTTTGATTGAACACAAATATTTTATGACAAATAGTTGTCATCTAATGTGAAAAAATTTTCTTATTTTGTTTGTTAAATAAGAAAATCTAATAATTTGTTTTCAAAAACAAAAACGTAGTTGAGTGTGAAATTGTAATACCTTTCGTTAAAAAAAACATTCAAATCGGATGAATATTGCAATCTGACAATCAATTTGTCCACGGGAATTTTCTTTGCTCCTCTGTGCGTCTGTAAAACGTTCTTTCATTGTGACATCAATTTTAGTTAAATCAATGCCATTGAATTAAACAAAAAAGTAATATTTTACAATTACTATTTTAGTAAAATCAGGAAACTCGGTAGAGTTTCGCGCCGAATACACTTAAAAGCATGCGCGAATGGCACTGAATACTTTACGCCAAAGTTCGGCCCGTCAATTCGATAAATATTATTTTCTTGAATGAGAGAACTTATTATGGACTCATATTTGGCATAATGAAAGTACGTTCCGCTTTGTAAAGCCTGCAATTTTTTCAGATTTTTTAGATCTATCAACAATAAGCTCAGCCATTTTGAAAACATTCAAGGTCATGTTTCGCCCACTTGACGTGTTCATCATGGTCTTCTGCCCGCATTCCTTTCCTCGCATCCGCATTCCTTTCCATCGCACCCGCATTCCTCGCAAGGTCCTGAAGTTACCGCAAGTGGCGCCATGGCAGACTCACACAGTCCGACGCGTCATCACGTTGAGGATGAAGAACCAATCAGAATTGCGTTTAACCTCATGGTCACTTATGTTGCAGTTCTGATTGGTTCCCACCCTCGACGCGACGACACGCCGCGTTCTGCGTGGCACACAACGCGCTCATTGATAAAGAATCGTTCCCTCTGAAATGCAATGAACAGTTTTATAAAAACATCGGGGACATTTTTTGAATTACGTGAAAAATGAATGATTTTCGGATTATTGACATCATTTTCAGATGACATGACATTTTTTTAGGTTAAACATTGATGACATTTTTGGGTTATATATTTCGTTCAAAATATTTTCATCAAATTTTCAAGACAAATCGTTTTAAATTTTCAAGGTCAACTCAATATCAAAACCGTTTAGATTAGGGATAGTTAAATTTTCTTTCGATTGACACTTTTAGGTTCGTATTTTAGTGGTATCGTCCTTTCATATTTTTTACATCGATCTACACAGTTTTAGATTTCTGATTTCTGATATCGATCTTTCCAAACTGATACCTTGCTTGTGTTACGTGGCGGCCGAGTGGATACGAGGCCGGAGGAAATGTTCGGGTTTTGCCTAAAGAGGTCTTACCTTGTACGTCTACGTAACGATTTAGATATTGTTGTGAGATGGTCCGAGGGGCTAGACCAAATCCTCTGGTGGGATTTATAGGAATGAGGAGGTGAGGAGGGCTCAATAAAAGGAAGTTATCAACAAGTTGACGAGGATGACTGTATTTGTCTTTTGCCAGGTGGTATTTCTACAAGTCGTAAGGGCCCGTCAGGGTCCTCGAGTAACCGAACCTAATTCTTACGGTTCGGTTTCGTTCCGCGTTGCGAAGCTTCGGGTGATGCGATGAGGTGGGCAGTGGCAGTAGGTCACGGGACGCCTAATATGCTAACATGATATTTCTTGCATTTAGGATTACGATATTCGCGTGATTTTAACGCAAGGCAAAATTTTGAAATGTTTGGACGGAGATACAAAAGAACTTAATCTATCTAACCGGAGCTAGGCATGGAATTCGCGTATTTCTAGTTAGGATGAAACATGAGGTTAGGGTGAAAAATGAAAGTGACCAGGGCTTGAGAAAGGGTCTGTACCTGGCTTAATCAGCGGTCAAGTTCGGTGACGTCCTTCTTAGATCGATCAACCGGATGACTGCGTGAACACATTCCGCCCGTGACGTGCCCCAGAGTTGGAGGTCTCCAAGAAGCCTCCCGTCCAACGGTTGTAGTAGTGCCGCCGTCCATTCCTGGGTCTATACTCTTGGATCGCTGGAGTACCGAGCAGCACAACTATAGCTCGGGGTGCAAGTGATCCTCCGATTTCGATGGTTTCGGTCTTAGACTCGCTAAGAACTGAGAGCCGAGAACCAAAGACTCCAAACTCGCGGTCGATGATGATGATGATGGGTCGCGACACTCGGTGCAAGACTGAGCTCTAAATCGTTCTATGAGTTCTGACTTTTTTTAACTGCTGCTCTTCCAAAAGTGCTTGCTGGTTTTTATCAGTGAATTTGGGACAGCCCTCCAGTTGGTGGGGGTCCATGATCCAGATGAGGGCGGTAATTGCAGGGGTATAGGATGTGTTGCAGAGTGATCAGGATGCATTTAGGCCCGGTTGATCGCGACCTGGTCTACTTGGGTCGGTGGCGCGATCTTAGTTAGGCCGACTGAGGGCTTCCGTTCGCAAGCGTATGTCAAAATCGCGTGCGAATTTATGAAATTCCATGGCTACCTTTCAGATTAACGGGTTATGACTATTTCGTAAAGGGTGCCTACGTAACACTTGTACTGATATTAAATTAGATTATTTTCATTCATAACTTTCTATTAATACTGGTATCATCTGTTCATAATTTTATTCATAGTTTTAACATCGATTGACACCTTTCGATTAGTTTAGTGATTTCTGGTATCGATTTTTCTAAACCTTGCTTCTTTTAATTAGATTAGATCATCTGTCCACTCCTCTTTTACTTTTACATAAAATAATTCAATTTTCTTCCGAGGAAAGTTTTAACATTAACAGTTTAAGCTTCGTGTACTAGTAACTTGAGACTTTCTTTTATCCACATTATAATAATTTATAGTTTCTTTAGACACCAGTTTCA
>NW_019395403.1:0-7889 GCF_000612105.2 Orussus abietinus | reverse complement strand
TGAAAGCTAACGTACGAAACCAGAGGGCAGTACACGATGCGATCGCGCGACCCTGCCCGTGAGCAATCTCCCAACTCATCTCTGTCGGCACGCCTACCGGCGCGACGTTACCGACCGGCCGCGGCGCGCCTCCGTCAATTAACGAGCCAAGCCGCCTGCGCGCGCCGCGTGCGCGTACGCGCCCACGAGAGACGCGCGCGGCAGCGGCCCGGCACTGACTCACTGAGTGGCGCGGGCACGTGTGCGCGCGCCGGCTGCGCGGGTGTTGTTGCGCAGGGCCCGCCACGGTAAAACGCCCGGCGGCACGGGCCGCGCCGCATTGTACCGGTCGCGAGCGCGCTAGACCGCGTGTTCAGTCGATGCCCGACCGTCGTCGCGATCGCGTCGAGAGCGGGAGTCACCGGTCGAGGCGATCCGCATCGGAACCACGTTTATCGCCCTAAATAGACGAATTTTAACAGAGCAGGTGCTAATCCAGATATATTTGGTCGACGATCAATTTTCATTCCCGTTGACCGACCGCGAGTTATGACTTAGAATGGAGGGTTTCTCGTTTAAACGAAATGAAATTTGAAAGAACTCGTGACATCGTGTGACGGCGAAAAGTGGTTAGGTAAGAGATTGTCGAGGAGGCCGAAGATTTCCAAGAGATTTCAGGGGTGAATTTTAAATTAATATAAATTATTCATCGTTCGTTGGTGCTCGGTGGATCATCAGAAATTCGTCGGTGACTTTCAGAATCGTTGTTTACGGTTTGAAAAGGTTGTTTACGGTTTTAGAAGGTACCTTTGCGAATCGCCGAAACGTTGCGATATGGCACGGGCGAATAAATACGGGGAAAGTTTATTCGAGGTTCGTCGGCGACGTGGAGAGTACTAGAGCTTCGACATCGTCGTAAAGTACCCTTGGGAAGAAACTGTTATTTTGGAGGTGGGGAAGGTAGATTTCGTAGGAGAGCTTTCAAAGAATTCGGGGGCTTGCCGAGTTTTCGGTACTGCCAGGGATTCGGCGCTTGTTGGTAAGAATAACTTCCTTTTTTTTCTGAGATTTCTGTGACGATTTCCTATATTAAAGCGTGCGAATCCGCGCCCGGTTTTACTGCCAATAAGCTGAAGAGTTCTGAAATAGGTGTGAAAATCCTGTCGGGACACGTGGGCAGCCTACCTGCAAACATCCCATTCTAATGTTAAATATTTGGTATAATCATATTTTTTTGCAAAATTATAATTTTTTTTAGAGCATGCGTAATTAGACTTTTATCCTGGTCGTAAGGTGAAGAGTTCTGAAATAGGTGTGAAAATCCAGTCGGGACACGTGGGAAGCCTACCTGCAAACATCCCATTTTAATGTTAAATATTTGGTATAATCATATTTTTTTGCAAAATTATCATTTTTTAGAGCATACGTAATTAGACTTTTATCTTGGTCGTAAGGTGAAGAGTTCTGAAATAGGTGGGAAAATCCAGTCGGGACACGTGGGCTGCCTACCTGTAAACATATCATTTTGAAATTAAATATTTGATGAAATTACGTTTTTTTTGCAAAATTATCATTTTTTAGAGCATATGTAATTGGACGTTTATCTTGGTCGTAAGGTCAAGAGTTCTGAAATAGGTGTGAAAATCCAGTCGGGACACGTGGGCAGCCTTCCTGCAAACATCCCATTTTAATGTTAAATATTTGGTATGATCATGTTTTTTTGAAAAATTATAATTTTTTAAAGCATGCGTAATTGGACGTTTATCTTGATCGTTCGATTACGGATTCTTATGCTATCGTTACTTTCTCTTGCATTTAATATGCCCGCGATTTCGCATAAGGTATTGACCCGTGCTACCGTATTATCGAATGTCCCATTATGTGTAGAAAGATTTTTACTGCCCCTTTAGGTGCACTTCCATGCACATTCTTTTACCCGAGTTATCCGTTCTTGGAATACCTTGAGAAATTAATGTGCGAACTTACCCAGCTCCTAGTTATGACCTACGCCTTCATCCGGTTAAAAAAGAAAATCTTATTTAAGGTTATTTGTTTTGCCATAAAATTAGAATTTTTGGTAAATTTGGACTTCTTACGAAGTTTTTATGAGAATACACTGAGCGCTTGTTCTGTTATTTTTGTTACGTATTACTGGCAGCTTTTAATTTAGGTTTGCAGTTTTGGATGGGAACAATTTCTTAATCCCTCGTATTAAAAATACATGGCATTACCAACCGCTGCCTAGCGAGATTTTTACTACCTTTTTAGGTGCATTCGCGTGTGCATCCGTAAATGAATTTCCTCTTCTGGAAACACCTTAAGAAATTAAAAGGCCGACTCACCCGATACTTTGTCATAATCCACACCTTAATTTGTTAAAAAAATAACTTGAAATAAACCTGGAAGTTCTGATTTCTGTTGAAATTATAATTTTTCTCGTAATTTCAATTCGCTTACAGTATCCTTAATCTTGGTCACTTTATTATTCGTTATTTTCATTTTCGCGGTTTCGAATGGGGTGTCAACTCGCTTAACAATTATTACACATCGTACATACATAGTAGCGGGTTGTCGGAAAAGTCATGACGCGTTTTTTTCTGTCATCTGGTACGAAAATGCGTCATGACTTTTCCGGCAATCCAATGTTACCAATTAGTTCATATCGGGTATCTAAAATGTTATCGTCCTTTTAAGTTATGTTTACTTGTGCTTTGTACTATGTGTACATGTGCTTTGTACAAGAATCTCTTCTGAGAATATTTTCAGAAATTACCCATCACCTCACATAGGCCCTTGCACGTACAATAATTTGGTTCATGAGATAAAATTGTTTGATTGGCTGCATTTGGTTCATTTGAGGAAACGTTTCGATTAAGTGAATCCAATTTTAGTTCACTCGACCGAATTCACTTGCTTCAATCAACTAATGCGTTTTGGTTAAACGGTTTTCTTAATTTTAGAAAATATTTTATTTAATAAACCAAATATTTTGCTTAAATGTAATTACTGTAATATTTGGCGTGATCGACCACAACAATTGATGTAATCATAAAAAAATTATTAACCAAAGATTTTGTCATGTCCACCAAATGTTTGGTTCTCCATATGATAACCATGTTCTATGGTTGAATCAACAAAAGTTGAATTTATCCTAAGAAACATTTATCTGCCCGTCTTATGGTACTCTTTCATCTCATTAAAAAATAATAATTCGATTTAAATTGAGAAATTCGAATTTTCGCATCATTACAATTTTTGGATCCTCCGAAGGTGTCCTTCACTGGGAATTAATCATTTTATTTCAAATTACTTGTTCTTTTCAATTTGTACGTTTTCAGTTGCAGAATAATATGCCAACGTACTCTAAAATGTCACCAATTGTCACATACCAAAAATTGTATTGCCCATTTTTGCCACACTTATTATGCATTCAGATATGAGTCTTACGTTCTAAGAATATCTTACGAAATTAAGAAAAGTCATCCGAGTCTTTGTCACGAACCGCGTTTTTATCCTCTTGAAGAAAAAATTCGATTTTTATATTTAGAATCATTTTGTACACTTAGAAAAATTGCATTCCGACGAATCCCAATTTTAACTTCTGAATTTCTTAAAGCCATTGTTAATCGGGAGTTAATCATGGTCATTACTTCGCGGATTACTCGTTCATTTCAATTTCTATTTCGACGAAATCCCAATTTGAACTTTTGAATTTCTTGAAGCCATTATTACTCGGGAGTTAATCATGGTCATTCCTTCGCGGATTACTCGTTAATTTCAATTTCTATTTCGACGAAATCCCAATTNCTTGAAGCCATTATTACTCGGGAGTTAATCATGGTCATTCCTTCGCGGATTACTCGTTAATTTCAATTTCTATTTCGACGAAATCCCAATTTGACGTTTTGAATTTCTTGAAGCCATTCTTAATCGGGAGTTAATCATGGTCATTCCTTCGCGGATTACTCGTTAATTCCAATTTCTATTCCGACGAAATCCCAATTTGAACTTTTGAATTTCTTTAAGCCATTATTAATCGAGAGTTAATCATGGTCATTCCTTCGCGGATTACTCGTTAATTCCAATTTCTATTCCGACGAAATCCCAATTTGAACTTTTGAATTTCTTTAAGCCATTATTAATCGGGAGTTAATCATGGTCATTCCGTCGCGGATGACTCGTTAATTTCAATTTGTGTTCATGATCACGAATAGAGGGGAAACCCACCCTAATGACGGCTAATGTCATGTCGTGTACCGAGAGCTTTGCCACCCTTTTAGGTGCACTCGCACGTGCGTTCCGCACATGAGTCGCCCGTTCGGAGAACTCCTTGAGGAATTACAACGCGAACTCACGTAAGTCCTAGTCAGGACCCACGTGCACCTAAGACCCACTCGTATGCACTGTGCACCGCGTGCACGCAATACGAACGGTGACTAATTCCAGCGTGGAACGTTCACGACAGTTCACACGAGCCGCGACCGGTTTCCTCGGTAAGGCCGTCATACGGTCGATTGTCGATTACCCGATCCGTCCTAGTCGACCAAAGCGACGTAGACCGATTACCAGCTCGGCGAGGAAGAAAAAAAAAAGAGTAATCGGTAATGATACGGATAGGATTATTCCACCGCCGAGGTAGGAATTAAATCCCATTGAAACGGCAATAAAGATTTATTGCACGTACTTTTTATACGGTCTCTTTGACCGTTCGGAGAAAATTTCATCTCCTTTTCTTGAATTCTTTTCGGAGCGCAGGATGTTATTGCAGAATTTTCTCTCTTGTTCCCCGCAATAAAGATTTATTGCACATACTTTTTATACAGTCCCTTTGACCGTTCGGAGAAAATTTCATCTGTTCTTAAATTCTTTTCTGAGCGCAGGATGTTATTGCAGAGTTTTCTCTCTTGTTCCCCGTTTCCCGTTTTCGTTTCCAAGTAAGTGAAAGTTAACAACAAATGTGCAATAAATCTTTATTGCACATACTTTTTATTCGGTCCCTTTGACCGTTCGGAGAAAATTTCATCTCTTTTTCTTGAATTCTTTTCGGAGCGCAGGATGTTATTGCAGGATTTCTCTCTTGTTCCCTGTTTCCCGTTTTCGTTTCCAAGTAAGTGAAAATTAACAATAACCGTATAAAAAGTATGTGCAATAAACTTTTATTGCACGTACTTTTTATACGGTCTCTTTGACCGTTCGGAGAAAATTTCATCTCCTTTTCTTGAATTCCTTTCGGAGCGCAAGATGTTATTGCAGAGATTTCTCTCTTGTACCCTGTTTCCCGTTTTCGTTTCCAAGTAAGTGAAAATTAACCCGGTCGTCTTGCCTCTTGTCAGTGCGTATCGCTTCTTGCAATTGCAATCTCGGCCGGGCACTTCTAGGTGGGGATCCTTCTATCTCCGGTCTCGCTTCCCACAAATGACGTTATCCTGCGAGTGCTACGCAATCGGAATGCGTTATGCAAGTCGGTATTGTCCGTGGAGGAACGGAGTCATGTACCGGAAGTGCATCGGGCATAGCGTGAGTCTCGGAGTGCCGGAGGAGACATGCTTTTCGAAATTTCAGAGAGAAAGGTGCTTGGCTAATTTTTTTTTTTTCTTTCCTCCCATGTTGCGGTGCGACGAATCGGTTGTTGAACTTACTGTATCTGAAATACGCCCAAAACGTGATATCGGATTTAAGATGATAACGAAAGGCGCCGAGAAATTTAATCGAGGTCGATAAAATAACATTCGCTGTACATTTTTGGTGGTATCGTCATTTTCAATACTCAAGTGGGAACATAAGCTGGCGCGTCCTGTTACCGATATTTATATTTATGTTGGTCTTTCACAGTTTACACGATAATCTTACGTACTGAAGCATTCCATATGTTATTTTATTAAGGGAATGATGAAGAGATCGACGTAAAACCGTGGAAATCCCGTGAATTCATTATTCAAACGACTGTTTAGGACCAACGTCGCCATCTGTGACGTTTAGCTGCAACTAAACTTTTCCTCTAAAAACACGCGTTAGCCCCGGGACAAGCTAGCGTTCTCTTGCAATCGTTGGTGAAAGTATTTTCCATATTTTCCCATCTGACTCTGTAATATTCCATTTCTACGGTATTCTAAATTGTTCAAGCTAGGTCCTGAAACTCTTCATTTTTTATTCTAAGCCTCCAAGAAGCGTGAAACATCGAAAACGCGCCCGGACCATGTTATGTTAGTTCTAGTCCATGATAAATAAATAAATTTTTGAAGAAAAATGAAATTTCCTAAGTTTCAGGACCTACTTTAGGGCCTCTATATTCCCGTGGGAAAATTTGAAACGAAGCGGTACATCCAATTCGGAGAATACTTTCTCCAACAATTTGACTTCTCAGACATAGGTATATATATGTTATGTACATAATATACATATTATATATATTATATAGATATTATATATATAGGCTGACTCTTTCATATCACTTTAATGACGGTCACTCAGCATATACGAGTCATTATATATACAATCGATAACATGGTCGTTACGTCATGAATACGTAAATGTCACGGGAAAAACTAATCTTGTTCGACTGATTACGAGGAAGGACGTTTGTACATCGATGGTGAACCTTGTCTAACTGAGAAATATTTTCTAGCCGTTACTTCTATTTTACAAGAATTTTTGGTACACCAGAAAAGATTGAGCCGAAACTCTAGATGAATTTTCATAAATCTTTTAGGGTGAAGTGAAACCCTCCTCAAATCAGTCGATTCGAATAAAACACTTTTTTTTAAGGGTATTGGATCGAACCGTATGAAACTTTGGTAAGTCACTCGTGAGGACCTAGGAATTGTCCTGACACCTTCAAAATTTGGATTTTGCCGTTCAAATGCGAGTTTATCGATTACCAGAGTGTTCTAAATTGTCGTACAATTGTCCTGACTCTTTCGTTTCTCATATCGGAGCCTTCGATAATTGTATATTGATCAAAATATGAGAGCTCGACGCCATACTGATTCTGGTCTGGGCTAAATTAAAAATTTTTTTTTGAAAAATCCAATTTTTTAATATGCCAGGACAATTCGTAGATGATCACGAGTAATGTGCCAAAGTTTCGGACTGTTCGGTCCAATACCCTTAAAAAAAGTGTTGTATTCGAATCGACTGATTTGAAGGGGATTTCACTTCATTTTAAGTCATGTACCATATATAATTTTTTAAAGGTGAAATACTTCTGAATTCCGATTTTTCTTTCGTATTTTGTATCTGTCCTACAGGCGTCCAGAAAATTATCTCTTGGGTCGCATTTAAATTGTTACAACTACATACATAATTTTGCAACAAGCATACATAATTTTGCACGGAATACTTTGACTGGAATTCATCCAAATATTAGAAAAAAATTCGATCTATACCTCCGCAGGGCGATTCACGATGGTTTGGTTGGGTATCGATGTTGAGCGATGCCTTCGTGTCTTATCGCTTTGTTTGTGTCATTCAAAACTTCGAATGATAAGACGAGATAAGGTATCGAAGTCTTCGAGGGCAGCTCCAGTTCACGATCATCTGGAAGAGGCAAACCACGTTTTGGGAAGGTACTATCGATTAGGGAGCGTAGGTCGTGGCATCCACCCCCTGGACCTGCCTGAAGTTCCTCCGATAAGGGATCTTGACTTTCGCCTTTTGTGGAAATTATTCTGCCGTAACTTACAAGGAAGGTATCCCAGGTTGATCTCTCCAAATTCATTTCTTTTGTAATATGTTATAGTAGACTAAAAACTAAGGGACACGTAACTTTACAACGTTAATAGGAAGACTATAAGGAAGGTCCTGAAACTGAAGAAATTTCAATTCTTTTCAAATTTGCTTATAGGTATTTTAAAAATAGTATATAAAACATGAAATTTCACGAGTTTCAGGACCTACCTTAGGATCTCCAT